>NC_060281.1:45397522-45418503 GCF_021613505.1 Equus quagga
GAATCCTGGGCGCGGACATGGCACTGCTCGTCAGACCACGCTGAGACGGCGTCCCACGTGCCACAACTAGAAGAACCCACAACGAAGAATACACAACTATGTACCGGGGGGCTTTGGGGAGAAAAAGGAAAAAATAAAATCTTAAAAAAAAAAAAAAAAATTATAAAAAAAAAAAAAAAAGCTCAGATACTTATCCTCGAGCTGAGAGACTAGAGGCGTGTTCAAAATAAATGTGCAAGGAATGAAACGTTAGCTAGGTAGTCATGAGATGTGGGCATCGTTCCTGTTCTGCCCAATATTTTGGACCAGTCACGAAACCTTCCTAATTTGCTTTAAGACCATGCATCTGAGTTACAGAGTAAGCTATCCTTACATGGGAATCATTTGACTGTTTCACAAAAGCGGAAACAATATTAATATGACATTCTCGACCTTTCTACTCCTGCTAATGATGTGTTATTAAGTAGCGAAAAATGATGCTGCTGGCCAATTATCAGGATTGCATTATGATTTTTAGAAGTAGGTTTGAGCCTTTTTTTAAAAAAAAAATGTTACTTTATTTTCACTGGCCTTATCAATCTGAGTTAGTTTTTATTTTAGAAATTGGCGGAACCAGGAACTGTGCTATGTTATTGTTAGATATTATTTCTAGGTTGGAATTTTGGTGACATAATAGAATCAGAGTGTTTGCCATCTATTTCTCCTTCACGCTTATTTATCCTCACTTGCCAATATAAATGGTAAAACAACAAAATCAAACTGCAGTTTTCTTCCAATATTCATTTTATGTTATTTGACAAAACTTTTCTACAGTTAGTGTTAGCTCAGACAATGAAGCACAAAGATAAGGTTACTTCGTATTTACATAGTGCCTTTTCCTCTGAGGACTACAAAGCAGAAGTTTAAGAAGCCTATTAAATTTATATTCTTCTGCAGGTATAGTGCAACATTGTTAATCCTATTTTACAGATAAGTATACTGAGGTATAGAAGTTAGAAAGCTGCATCCAATTTTGAGTCTTCTTGCTAATTTATTTTTAGTTAGTTTCTTAAAACAAAAAAAAATTTTTTTGAAGTCTTTTCCCATGAATTAAAGGAAAAAAATGTTACTTTTACATATTCAGTTTTAGATTTTCCATTTTTTTTTTACCATGACAAGACAATAAGAAGAATGACAAGTCACAAACTCCTAGAGTAAATCGTCAGATCATTAATTATTAAGCTGTGAAATGTTGGAGGGGTTTGAACAGTCCAATACATTCATACTGTATTTTGTATTTCCCAGGTGCTAAATGTCTTATCAGAGGTCACTCTTTTGGAAGGCACTAGTGAACTGCATTCAGGGGGAATTCTGTCCACACCTCATTTCCATGAAATATCATTGTGCCTCAGATATGCCTTCACAAATTGAGTTTTATGTTATTTACTGTTTGTAGATAAAGAGATTGCACAGTTCCTGACAAGTAGAAAGTGCCAAATATGGTGTTTATATATCTTATTATTACAATCTTGACTTCTCTTTCCATTCTGAATCTGCTAACATTCTGAGAGCAGAGTTCTATTGGCTCTTGCAGAATCTTGTAGCTGAAGAAAGGGATTGAAAAGCCACTTTTCTTTTTTTCCCCTTAATTCTATTTCTCTTTTCTGTACCTTTGCATAAACTTGGCCATTTTACAGGCCCCTCAGACTATTTTCCAACTGATAAGCTCATGGCCTGGTAACACATTATTAAACCCAATACATATCATCAAGAGAAGTGAAGATACAATGCCCAATATCTTAAGAACATAAACGCTTTCCCAAAGCTTGGTTTGGTAGGGGTGGGGTGAGAGACCTTCCATAAAATTCCCATGTTCACGGTATGAATGTATTCACATGGAGAAATGTCTATCTTTTAAATAGGATTAAGTTTTCATAATTATTTTTGACTATACAATGTTTGTGAATGTAGTTTAATGGTTTTTGTGGTACTGAGTTCTGTGAATAAAAAAATAAGAAATTTAAAAACTAGTCACAGCAGAATGAAAGATAAAAAACACATGATCATCTCAATAGATGCAGAAAAAGCATTAGACTGGGTTCAATATAAATTCATGAAGAAAACTGTCAACAAATAAGTATAAAAGAAAATTTCCTCAACAGGAAAAAAGCCACTTTTGAAAAGCCCAAGGCTAACATCACAATCTATGGGGGAAAAGATCTAGTACAAGGCGAGGTTGCCCACTCTTACTACTTCTATTCAACATAGTACTAGAAGTACTAGCAAGAGCAATCAGACAAGAAAAAGGAATAAAGGACATCCAAATCATAAAGGAAGAAGTTCGATTGTCTCTGTTTGCAGACGATGTGATCCTGTATGTAAAAACACCTAAAGACTCTACACAAAAAAAATTGTTAGAACTAATTTAAAAATTCAATAAAGCTGCTTGATACAAAATCAACATACAAAAATCAGTTGAATTTATTTACACTAACAACAATCTATCTGAGAAGGAAATTCAGAAAACAGTCCCACATATGATAGCATCAAAACAAATAAAATACTTAGGAATAAATTTAACCAAGGAGTAAAATATTTGTACACTAAAAACTATAGAACATTGATGAAAGAAATTAAAGGAGACATAAGTAAATGGAAAGATATCTTACATTCATGAATTAGAAGAATTAATATTGTTAAACTGTCCATGCTATTTAAAACAATGTACAGATTCAACACAATCCCTATCAAAATTCCAATTGCATTTTTCATAGAAGTAGAAAAACAATTCTAAAATTTGTATGGAAGCACTGAAAAACATGAATAGCCAAAACTATCTTGATCAAAAAGAATAAACCTGGAGGTATCATACTTCCTGATTTCAAATTATATTACAAAGCTATAGTAATCAAAACAGTATGGTAGTGGCATAAAGACAGACACAGATCAGTAGAACAGAATAGAGAGCCCAGAAATAAACCCAAGATTATGATCAACTAAGTTTTGATAAGGGCACCAAAAATATACATAGGGGAAAGGATAGTCTCTTCAATAAATTTTGTTAGGAAAACTGGATATCCACAGGCAAAAGAATGAAATTGACCCCTTATGTTTTACTGTACACAGAATCAACTGAAAATGGATTAAAGACTTAAACATACGACCTGAAACCATAAAACTCCTAGAAGAAAACGGAGGGAAAAGACTCCTTGACATTGGCCTTGGCAATGATTTTTGGATGTGACAACAAAAACTCAGGCAACAACAGCAAAAATAAACAAGTGGGACTACACCAAACTAAAAATCTTCTGCATAGCAAAGGAAACAGCCAACAAAATGAAAAGGCAACCTACAGACTGGGAGAAAATATTTGTAAACCATGTATCTGATAGGGGCTTAATATCTAAAATACATAAAGAATTCCTACAACTCAAAAACCAAAAACCAAACACTCTGATTAAAAAATGGGCAGAAGATCTGAATAGACGTTTTTCCAAAGAAGACATATAGATGGCCAATAGGTAATGAAAATGTGCTCAACATCACTAATCACCAGGGAAATGAAAATAAAAACCACAATGAGATATCATTTCATACCTCTTAGGATGGCTATCATCAGAAAAAGAAAAAAAGAAAAAAATGTTGACAATGATGTGGAGAAGATGGAACCCTTGTGCACTATTGGTAGAAATGTAAATTCACACAGCCATTATGGAAAGCCGTATGGAAGTTCTTCAAAAAACTAAAAAATGGAATTACCATATGGTCCCGCAGTCCCTCTTCTGAGAATATACCTAAAGGAAATGAAATCAGTACCTTGAAGAGATATCTGCATTTCCGTGTTCATTGCAGCATTATTCACATTAGAAATGATATAGAAAAACCTAAGGGTCTGTCGACAAATGAGCGCACAAAGGAATCACAGTGTGTATAGAGATATATACAATGGAATACATTTCAGCCTTAAAAAAGAAGGAGATCCTGCCATTTACAATGACATGGATGGACCTGGAGGACATTATGCTAGATAATAGAAGCGAGACACAGAAAGAAAAGAAAAAACTATGCCATCTCACTTATATGTAGAATGAATATATATATATAATATATATTTGTACATATACAGATAAAAATATGAGAAGATAGTAGAATAGTGGTTACTAGGGACAAGGAGGTGTGGGAAAAGGGGAGATGTTGGTCAAAGGGTATAAAGTTGAAGTTATATAGCATGAATAAGTCTAGAGATCTAACGTAAAGGATGATGACTATAGTTAATAATACTGTGTTGAACACCAAAAATTTGCTAACAGAGTAGATTTCAGATATTCTCATCACACACAAAAAATGGTAACTGTGTCAGGAGAAAATATACTAATTAGCTTGACTATTTCACTATGTATATCAAATTATCATGTTGCACACCTTAGATAAATATAATTTTTGCTTAAAAACTGGTCATATAAAGGAAATCTTTTAAAACTATGAGATTTTCTGTATCAGGTTGTCCTTATTTGCAGATGCAAATATATATACATTTTCTTTACCTGCCTATTTGCTTCTCCCAGGAACTGCGGTGATACTAATATTTCAGAGGTTTGTTTGGAAAACTTATCACTTATGTTCTGTTTTATCAAAATGAACTAAGCTTTGCTTAAGTGATTTTTTTATCAGCTTTCTAAGGTTATTACTGAAATAATAACCCATTTCTATGTCTAGATGTGCATCCAATTCTTTCATTCGTTCGTGTCCTGTGTATGGTTATCTAGTGTAGACAGAGGAAAGAGACAGTGTGAAGATAACAAATTTAGAATAACAGATTCTAGAAAATAAGAAGAAGTTATAATAATGGAAATTCGGTAATACAGATGAGTTGTGTAAAATGCAAGGCTTTCATATTAGAGGAAGAAATGCTGAGATACATGTGAATTAATGTGACTTTTGCTGAGGGCAAGGGTGGCAAAGGAAATCACCTTCTTAGAGTGTAACCATTGATGATGAAGAATAAAGAATCCATTTCCTACATACTGTGAAACCACGTCAGGTATAGAAAGAGCATGCAACTTGCAACTGGGTGATCTGGGCTACATTTCTAGCTTTGCACTCACTAGCTCTGTAATCCTGGAAAGATACTTTGTTTGAACCTTGGAAATATACTTTCTCTTGACCATTATTCTCATCTCTAATATGGGGAAAATAATTCCTGCTTACCTCAGAGGGACTAGAGGAACAAATGTCCTGTATTGAACTGTGATGTACCATATAAAATATGTTTTCATTGCTATATTATTTGGGTTCAGACATGAGAACTAGGTACTAAAAGATGCAAGGTAATTAAAGTTGACTACTGAATGTGGAAAAATGATTTTATTTCAATACATATTGTAGTTTACATATTTTTTTCACACAGCCAGCAGATTGTTTGGTACCTGGTAACCAATAATTGCTTCATCTGGGATGGAAAATGAGATTTGTAAATATCTGTTTTCCAGAAGGGGAAAATGGGATTAACTCCTGACCACAGAAAACCATCCAGGGATAAGAAGGGCCCTTATTGGCCTGACCCCACTAAGACCCAGCCAGTCTCCTGACCAGGGCATTTTGAGAACTGATACACCAATGTGTGACAGCATCCAAGCAAAAGAATGGCAACAATCTTATCCCCAAAGAACAAAAAAAAAATTTCTTTAAGGAAGATTAGCCCTGAGCTAACATCAGCTGTCCATCCTCCTCTTTTTGCTGAGGAACACCTGCCCTGCACTAACATCCATGCTCATCCTCCTCTACTTTATATGTGGGATGCCTGCCACAACATGGCGTGACAAGCAGTGTGTAGGTCTGCACCCAGGATCCGAATTGGTGAACCCCAGGTTGCTGAAGCAGAATGTGCGCACTTAACCACTGCACCACGGGGCCAGCTCCCCCCCCCCCCAAACTTTTGACCTAAGTAAATGCAACATTGTATTCCAACGTATTTCTAAGATGTTTCTGCTCTATGCCAACCAGTGGGTAGGAAGGGGCTCATTTTTTCTGGGATCAGGTTCTTATCTCTTGCCTCTAAAATCTTTTGACATTTTTCTTTTTTCTCTTTTTGTTACACTTATCATATGTTGCCTCTATTTCTAGTTATTCAAGTAACTGTCTTTTCATCCACATTAAGATGACTTTATATCATGGAGTCAGACAGTTCTGTTTCTACTGCTTCCCAACTATAGGATCTTGAGCAGGTTACTTAAATTCTTTGAGCCTCAGTTTCTTCTTTTGTCAAACAATATCTCCAAGCTCAAAATGCTGTTGTAAATACTAGTTAGAATGATGTATGTAAAATATAGTACATGATAGTCATTTAATAAAGATTATATTTTTCTCAAAAACAAATGATGTTATATCTATATCTCCCACAGTGTCTCAATCATAGGAGATACTCAATAAATGTTTGTTGAGTCAAAGAATGGTGGTGACTTCTAGTGATCCCCAACTGTGCAATGACAGTCTTCCTTTCTTAGTTAAAAGTAGATGGTCGCTGTGGGGATTTGTTTGACTATGCCATGGCTTCTACCCTTTCGGACTCCACAGATACTCCAGATTTGACAATCTAGTTTTCACTGAGGACATCAACACACTTGGCACCAGTGAAGCAAGACATGGAAGAAAAATTAGCCTTGGCAGTGAGAACTCTTTGAAAACGCCAAGTAAACATTAGTAGTGAGGAAAACAAAACACACTCACTCAATGGCACTGACTACTGCATTGTTTGCAAGAAAGACCTTGAGATAAGCTAGGCTCAAGCTTGCTTACATGAGTCTAGCTCCGGACTCACTAGCCACCATTAAACATTCTCCAAACACTTCCTAAAAGCACAGTCCCCTGACACCATTCAAGAGAGTAGATAAGAATCTGGAGACTTCATACATTTGCTAAGACTTGGGACAGTCTCATGACTGGTCTCAGAAAACAGGGAACCCTGCTTTAGGGTTTAGGAGGACTCATTCTCAAAACTCATGGGAACCAATGGAAGTAAATCTGCCAAAGTCTCTTGCAAGTAATCAACATATTTCCAAATTTTCACATGAAGCATAAACAAACAAGAATGGAGTCCTAGTTGTAGAGTTCACTTAGTGAGCAGAAAGTGTGGGATGGGGAATGAGGAATAAGTTGTCCTCAATTAAAATTACAGTAGAAGGGCCATGTAAAGGTATGGAGCCTGCTATGATCTGACACTGTGGACATGAGGATGATTTTTGAGTATATCCTTAAAGTAGTCAGAATGATGAAGAAAAGGAGAACTCTCAATTGATGCCATGAGTACCTCCTGGCATTTTTTTTTCAGGTAAGAAAGGAAAAATCTGTTTAACATCAATAGAGCATTTGATGCCAAGCGGAATTTCCCAGAATTATGATTCAGTAATCACTCTCACCATCTTTAAATAGAAACAAAACTTATTCTCAGTCTCTGGTTAGGAATCTTCTCAGAATGATCAGTGGTGTATGATTAAAACTGTTGTACAGACATTTGCTTCCCCGGTCATCTAGGGAAGAAGAGAGCACCCTAAAGGCAAGTCAGAGGACCTGCAGGGCAAAGTGCCCCAAATTTGAGGCCAAGATCCAAGTACTAACTGTCCGTATTTTGTCACTTTTTAAAACCAGCTTAACTACCCAATGAATACCCTTATCTGTCTAATTTCTCATCATAGCGTGTCTCAACTGTAGAATCTGTAAAGCTGAAGTGTCTAATGTCTAATAACATCATCCTTTTTGCCTACTCCAAGTTATGCATAAGATCCCCTCCAATCTCTCCCCTACTATAGCCTCATCTCCCAACGACAGGTCATGCTGAGAGCTGATGACTCTCTGACACTTCTTATCTATGTTCTATCCTCCCATGCTCACAGCCAACTTGTCTTCTCCTAGGTGAAGCCTATGCATATGCTTGCTTCGGAGTGTGGTCTTCCTGCTACACTAGCACCCACTTCTCTTTGGGAGTAGAGAAATATACTTTCAGTTTTAAAAAGCTAAGTGCTAGTGTTTCCTCAATCCCAGAAACCTGTGCCTGTTATAAACCACAGTGATTAAAGATCCTGGATGACGAGGGGAATTTTGGGTCCAGATATGACATGTGTCCATTGACAAGATTTTTACAACGTAGCAGACACAGAAGAAATGATGGAAAATCATTATAGCAATATGTGATTCTGTGAAGCTGTTTGTCATCCTTAGGCTTATGTCTGGTAGTTATTGATCTTTTTGTTTCCTTAGAATGACTATGCAAGTTGCATCCTTTGTGACAGCTGAAATAACACAAAGACTGCTAGATATTTTAGCAATAATACTAAAATTTAAACAAAATATATTTAACGATATATTTATTTGTAATAATAATTGTTAACTGACAATAGTAATCATTATTAACTAGCAGCACATTAATTTCTTATAATAATCAACATTGACTACTTATTTGCCCTGCTCTGTACCAAGAACATCACACATATTAACTCATTTAATATTCATAATAAGCCCATATGGCTATTACTATTACTGTCCCTCTTTTCCAGGTGAAGAAACTAAAGTGTACAGAGTTTAAATAAAATATCCGAGATCTTGCCCTTTGAAAATCTACGAGCCAGGTACCAAACTGAAGCATTACGATTGCAGAGCCTGTACTCTGAATCTCTGGGCTATTCATAACCAGACAGAAATTCTCAAAGAATGATTTCTGCACTAAAGAAATTTACACTGCGCAAAATACAGAAAGGCATGAAAAAGGAAGTCTATGCCTTTGTGACTTGTCTGCCTGCAATCATTTTATTCCAATTTTGTTAAGATATAACTGACATATAACATTGCGTTGGTTTAAGCTGTAAAACATAATGATTTGATACATGTATATATTGTGAAATGATTACCACAATAAGTTTGGTTAACATCCATCACTTCACATACTTAAAAATTTTTTCCTTGTGATGAGAACTTTTAAGATCTACTCTTTCAGCAATTATCAAATATACTAAAGTGGTAATTATAGTCACTAGGCTGTACATTACATTCCCAGACTTATCTTATAACTAGAAGTTTGTACCTTTTCACAGCTTCACTCATTTCCCCCATACCCTAACTCCCCTGCCCCACCTCTGGCAACTTCCAATCTATTCTGTTTCTAAAAATTTGTGTTTTTTTAGATTCCACCTATAAGTGAGATCATACAGTATTTGTCTTTCTCTGTCTGATTTATTTCACCTAGCATAAAGCCCTCAAGCTCCATCCATGTCACAAATGGTGGAATTCCTTCTTTTTATGGCTGTATAATACTCCATTGTGTATATATGCGACATCTTCTTTATCCGTTCATCTGTCGAGGGGCATTTACATTGTTTCCATGTCTTGACTATTGTAAATAATGCAGCAATGATCATGGAAATGCATATTTCTTTGAGATAGTGATATCATTTCCTTTGGGTATGTTCCCAGAAGAAGCACTGCTGGATCATATGGAATTTTTAGTTTTAGTTTTTGGAGGAACCTCTATACTGTTTTCCACAGTGGCTGCACCAATTCCCACCAACAATGCACAAGAGTTCCCTTTTATACACATCCTCACTAACCCTTGTTATCTTTTGTCTTTCGGTGGCAACCATTCTAACAGGTGTGAGGTGATATACTCATTGTGGTTTTGATTTGCATTTCCCTGATGATTAGTAAAGTTGAGCACCTTTTCATGTACCTGTTGGCCATTTGAGTGTCTTCTTTGGAAAAATGTTTATTCAGATCCTCAGCTCATTTTTTTAAAAGAATTTTTTTTTTTTTTTTTGCTATTGAGTTGTATAAGTTCTTCATATACTTTGGATACTAACCCTTTATCAGATATATGATTTACAAATGTTTTCTTCTATTCGGTAGGTTGCATTTTCATTTTGTTGATGGTTTCCTTTGCTGTGCAAAAGCTTTTCAGCTTGATGTAGTCTCACTTGTTTATTTTTGCTTTTATTGCCTTTGATTTTGGTGTCAAATCCAAAAGGAATCCTTGCTAAGACTGATGTCAAAGAGCTTACTCCCTATGTTTTCTTGTAAGAGTTTTATGATTTTCAAGTTTCTTTTACTCATACAAGAATTTCAAAACTCTGAGGTTGAGATACAAAAAGCCAATATTATTAAAGGAGGAGTGATTCAATACAAATCTCTATCCTTCATCAAATCTTGATATCTGAGTACAGTGTCATTTGAATGAGAACATAATGTCACTTGCATGAGCTGTCACATGACTCTTCTCCTCCACAGGGTCACAGGGCTCTGAGAAAAAGATCACCAAATGTGTAGGTAAAGGAGGACAGGGAGTCCAAATCTGGACAGAAATACATTTAAGAGACTGAGGCAACAGTCGCTAGTGGGAAAGGAGAAGAAGCTGAGCAGCCAGAACACCACTGGAGACATTGGACACTTTATGGAACTTTGATTATTTCCCACCTACTAGGATGAAGGGATTGTTCTGAAGGACAGAAACTGGTTTTCTATTTTGATTCTGCATATACAAAGACACTTCCTGCAGAGTTTGTTTACTCCTTTAGCTTTGTCCTCAAACTGTAGACCAAGATGATCTTTTTCCTAGATATGTAATTTTGAATTAACACCACCTGTCCCCATCCCAAATTGGCTCCTTTTCTCCCTATATCCTCCAAACACTCCCACCAATCTCTATACTGTTATGTAGAAAAATATACTAAAAATGAGTTTATACTATATTTGAAAGGCAAGATCTTAAAAATTATAAGTAATTGTATCTGGTTGTATCGTTACCAGATCACATCCTCTTCATGCTACATTTAGGTGTTGGAGGGGAGAATGTGTCATCCATGGAAGAGGAGCGAAGGTAGTGATACATGTGGCTGTAGCCCCCAAGTGAAAATCTGATCCTGAACCTGAATCATAGGAATATTTTGGTTAGAAACAAAACTGGACAGGAAACATTGATCAAAATGACAAAATATCAAATATGTCCAAGTGGTCAAAATGAGTATTTCTTTCCAGTCTACCTTTAGTGCATTTTCATGGCTCACAATTACTATCTAATCATTGTGTGTTCCCAAATAGCTGGAATTTTTTTTATTTTTTAAAGATTTTACTTTTCCTTTTTCTCCCAAAGCCCCCCGGAACATAGCTGTGTATTTTTAGTTGTGGGTCCTTCTAGTTGTGGCATGTGGCACACCACCTCAGCTTCGTCTGATGACTGGTGCCATGTCCTCACCCAGGATTCCAACTGGCGAAACCCTGGGCCACCGAAGTGGAGCTTGTGAACTTAACCATTTGGCCACGGGGCTGGCCCCAAATAGTTGGAATTTCAGGTTAGAAAGAGCAGTAGCTATACCTCAGTAGAGTAGGCCATTGAAGAGATAACTTAAACAAAAATATCCTTTTCAAGGCTTCCAGAATGAGAGCTCACCAGTTATCTATTATATACATATTTGTGTATCTATATATTTGTATATAAACATATATATATCTTCATCTATATGGCTAATAGATAAACACTATCTATTAACATATGTATACACACACATACATACATAAGGATAACATAGGGAATATGTCTTTGAACTACCTTTCTGTCACATCCTTTTACTTAGTCACCCTTTCCCCAGTCCTGGACTAAGGGAAAAATTTTTAGAGAAAGGAAAAGAAATTCTTCATCTTTCCTTTGAATTCTAGCAAGAATTTAATTTATTACGAAGCAGGAAAGCCATTTAATTTTTTCTTTGAATTTGATATGACTGACATGAAACGATTGTTTAGTAAAGGCAAAAACTGCAACTACCTAAATTTTGCTTATTTGCTCATTGTTTTTAGATGGAAATGGAGGTAAAAGTTTGAATGAACACTGGCTATTTGGCATGCTATATATTTTCCTGCTCGTTAGTTTGTGCACATGAGTAGAAAGCTTATCAATTTCCACAATGCATGGGCACACTAATATTTTATTGTGTGCATTATATTTATGGAAGCCTTTTTGAAACTCTCTCAGAAGTTTGAAAGAATAAGTGCGTATTTTAAAAATTGGGATAATTTCTTCTGTTTACTTAACCCCCTGATCACTGATCACTTTTCTTTTCTTTTGATATTCAAACAGACTTCTCACGAAAAGCATCCAAGTAAACACAAAAATCAAACAAAACAGGAAATGATTATACAAGGAGAAAAAGAACATATGCTGAACAGTTTTACAAAAATAATAAGCATGTCTCTATGAAGAGTTTCATTACAATAAAATGGACTTTTTTCCCTTCACTTACAAGACACTAGCAGTTTGGGACTCATGAATTATATTATGTTTGATAACTTCCTATTGCATTAGTGAATTTCCATTTGGTTATAAAAATTTCCTGATAAAGCATCATTATTTCTCTAGCTTTGAGGCAAGGTATAATCTGATTATGTAGCTACTTTTATTATAACTGTAGCTAATGTGATAATATACACCATATTATTACAGAAATGCTTTGTGATGTTTTCACTTTTGAAAAAGGGCAGGCAGGCTCAGAGAAAACAACAGGAGAGACAAGGAAGACTTAAACAGATCAACAAAGTATGCTCTTAAAAAGCATGTCGGCCCCACAGTTGTATAATGCAATTTTTTCTCTTGGGAAGAGGTGAGAAAATAGGGGGCTATTCCTTTCCTCACAAATGAAGAAGACTTACCATGGGTCTGAAATCAGAAATCCTCTGTCCCTTGTGTCTAGGAGGATACTTGTCAACAGGGGTAGACAAAGAAGATCAGCTCATTAGACCAGACTTGTTATCTCATTTAGACAGAGTTAACCACTAAGCCATTCAATTCTAATGTATTTGTTGTGCACCTAATAAGTATAAGTACTATGCTAGATGGTGTAGATACAATGGTGAAAACACCATGAACCCTACCATTGAGCTGCTCATGTCATTTAGTAGTTGCAACACAATGTAGTGGAAGTTATGTAAATTAATACAGTCACACACCACATAATGATGTTTCCGTCAATGATAGACCGCATATATGACAGTGGTCCCATAAGATTAGTACCACATTGCCTAGGT
This sequence comes from Equus quagga, assembly GCF_021613505.1. Taxonomy (NCBI): domain Eukaryota; kingdom Metazoa; phylum Chordata; class Mammalia; order Perissodactyla; family Equidae; genus Equus; species Equus quagga. Next base: position 45,410,558 of record NC_060281.1, read on the forward strand.
GTGTAATGGGCTATATTATCTAGGTTTGTGTAAGTACTGTAGGATAGGAAGAAATTTTTCTTTACCCTAGGTTCTTCTGAGCAGTCTAAAAATCAAATTGACCTAAGACAGATTAACAGGAAAAAAACAAATAAAAATTTAATAATGTGTACACATGGGAGAAACTCAGGAAAATCGAGTAACCCACCAAAATGGCTGAAATACTCACCTTGAATACCATTCTCCACTAAAGACAAAAGAATATGTTGAGGGTGGGGACTTCAAAAGGAAGGAAGGCAATTCACAGGTAGCTGAAAAGTTACAAGTGCTTGGAAAACAAGTGTTTGGCCACACAGAAACAGAAGCCCAACAAACAGGCCCAACAAATAGGCTTTTCTAGGTTCCTCCCTGACTATCACTTAGTTCATGTTATGCTAGGACGATAGCTTGCTTCCTGAGACAGGTTTTTTTAATCTGAATTCTTTTAGGCAGTTAAGAGGGAGGTAACAAAAAAACCTTGAGTCTTTTATTTCTTAAAAATAACCAATCTAAAATAATACTCATGTTAAAGAGATGCATTTTGGGGGGACAAATCTTGTTCCCCTTCAGTACACTCTATGGTGTTCACATAACAATGAAATCACCTAATGACTCATTTCTCAGAATGTATCCCCATCATGAAGCAATGCATGATTGTAATTATAATTCAATGTAACAAGGTGTCTTGAGCATTGAGTAAGAGTTCTAGGTGGATGAGACAGTCAGGAGTGTGTTGAGCAGAAAGAAAAAGGTAGTGGTGGGTAGAAATGTGTGCAAAGGCTTGGGGGGGTGGGCAGTGACCAGTTAAAGCCAAGTGTGAAGGACATGACATGCTCTGAAAAATACTCTGGACTTTATTCCATGGGTAGAGGTGGGGGAGGTGGTCCCCAAGGGTGAAGGAGGTGGGCCACAAAGGAGAAGCAATAATTGTTCATATTTTTTGGAAAGATGTTTCTGTGAACAGTGTGCAGGATGGATAGGAGCAATGAAAAACTGGAAAGAGGAAAACAAGATGGGAAGGTTGTGAATCTAAACTGAGATTGCACTCAAGATTTGAGGAATGCACAAGTTTGCTGTAGGTGCTTAAGCTAAAATAAATTGAATGGTTGAAGGAAAAGTGAGATTCAACAGAACTGACTTGAGTAACTAGGAAACTGGTTGTCCCCATTAATTGATAAAGGAAAATCTTGGCTAATGAGTCTGCTTTTGGATGTATTAAATTTTAGGTAACTTCCAGAACATCCAGATGGAGTTGCCCAGGAGGCTGCTAGATCTATACATCTGGAGCTCAGGAAAGATACTGAACTTCTGAGTTATCAGTGTATCAGTGGCAGTTACGGTTTGGGAAATGGATGAAATAACTGACAGATGAAATGGAGGAAGACGATGACAGAGCTGAAGATGGAACACTAATCTTCAGGGGGCATAAGGAGAAGAACTAGTGAGAGACACCAAGAAGTGGTCAGAGTAGGAGGAGGAGAGAAGAGAGGAAAAGGTAAAGCAGGAATTTGAGGAAGGGAGTTTCCAGGTGGAAGGATTTAACTGTGTCAGAGACCCCTGGGAAACTACGAAAAATCAGATGGAAAGTCCTCAAGATGAATAACTGGGAGGAATCAGACAGTGGATGCAAGCTACTTTTTTTTTCAGAAGCTTGGTAGGCAAAAGGATGGTAAGAGGTAGAATAGAGTAGGGGTAAGGAAATTTTATAACTGGTGTGATCTGAGCAAGTATGTATGCTAAGGAAGAGAAAAAAGTACAGAGAAGGTGTAATATAAAGATTAGCCTTGGACTTAGAGAAGGATAGGTATTGATATGGATGCAGAACAGAAAAGAGGTATGTGAAGGGACTCACATATGATATGTATCTTTTCTCTGTGAGACCAGGTTATTTATCTCAATCCACTTATATGTGAGTTTGCTTCCTTGTGCACACATACTGACTTACCCCAGACTAATCATCTTATGAACATGTATCATTGTTCATGACAATCTGTAAGTGAGGGATATGGCAAGGTCATCACACGCCCATCAGCAATGTTACAACAACAATAACAAAACTCATTAAAATACTGCATTTTTTATGAGTTAGCAGTATTGTATTATCTTGTACAAAAGACAAAAACAGGGTGCTAATATTTGAGTTAATAGATAACCTCATTTCTTGAAGTTTTACTCTATCCAAACTTTAGCAAAAAGAGGCAAATCATAAATAAACATGTTCCTATGAAGTTCATGGAAATGAACTTTGTAAAATTTTGTTTATTCTCTATTTCTATACCCAAAGTCCTAAATAGGTATTGTGAAATGTTACTGAACATGATACCCTGAGGCATTGAAAAATACTGAATCATTAAAAAAAGAGCAAATTATGTTCAATTTCATACACATTAAGGAAAGAAGAGCTAGGCGTTTAAAGAAAATTTTCAGTGGGGTTGGAATATAAAGTATTTGTTTTCTTGACCTCAGGTTAAGCAGAAAATAAAATTTACCAAAACCTCTCAGTTCTACCATTCTCTGAGCATTAAAGTTAATTTGAATTTTGTACGTGGAAACAGTTATTACACAGACTTGATTTTTATTCTACCACGGAGAAGTTGTAGATGGTCACAGGTATGAACTTTCTAGGTCTGAAGTGCAGAGGGCTTTTCATCCTTGAACATGAATCTCTTCATAAATGTTATCCAATGCACTTAGAATTATTGAAGCTATTCCAATGGAGACACTCTGTCATTCTATGCCAGTGGCACAGAAGACAATTCACATCTGATGAGATTTTTTGGGGGGAAACTGGTGTGCTTGATTCCAGGAAACTGAAAGGAAAACGCCACTATGATTGTGCCACTGATTTTGCTCAGAATTGTAAGATTGTCATAGTTAAAATTTCTGTTTAAGTTTAGACCTTGGACACGTAGTGATAAATACTTTGGAGAAACAATACTTGACTTGCACATGGGCATTATTTTATTAATTTGGATATTAATTCTCGCTTAAAACAATTGGCAAATTTGGGTATTTTGCCCCATTGAGGGATGGTTTCCGGGTAAAAGAATTACGATTGTGAGGCCATGTGATATATTGAAGACTATGAAACTTCAATCCAAGTAGATCTATGTATGAATAGCTAAAACTCTTGAAATCTTATTTCCCTAATTTATAAAACTTACATAATACCTATCTACATCATGGGATTATTATATGCTTTAGTATTAATATATGTAGAACACAAGGAATGTAGCACATAGTATTCAATGGATGTCATTATTTTGATTATGTTAGCTCTTAATGGATCACTAGCAATTGCATAAGCATTCTGTTTTACCAGGGGGAAAAGTGTTTTAGGTCAAATATATTAGGATTTGGGCATGCTTGTCTCTGCAGAAATAAGCTTAAGCAAGTCATTCATAGACCATGTTTCTGGTTCTGGTTTCAGCTTTGCTGTGTGACACTGTCATGTCCTTCACCTGTTTGGACTTCCCAGTTCTTATCTGTAAATGCAAAGTGTCTAAGATGAACTTCAAGGGTCCTTTCAGATTTAAAATGCTATGTTTCTATATTCTTTGTATTTAGTCCAAATTTTCCAGTTTGTGGCTATGTCTCTTGGATCATTTCTTTCAGTTATCAAACATTCTTTGAAAAATCTCGCATCTTAAAAAGTTTTTTTTTTTCTCTCTGTGGCCAGCAAGCCACTTGATTTCTCATTACAAAAATCTTTGAGAGGCTTGTCTGTATTGGTTGTCTCAACTTTCTCATTTTTCATTCTGACTTCAGCCCTCTTCAACTGAACTTCTGTCCACACATTTCACTGAAGCCTTCCTTGTCAAGGTTGACAGTGATCTCCATTTTGCCAAATCCTTCGGTCAATTCTACATCTTCCTTTTACTTATATGATCTAGTTAAATGTTGCCTCCTACTTGAAACAATTATTTCTCTAATTTTCCATGCACCACACTTGCCTGATATTTTCTCCTACTCACTGGACAGTATTCCCTGCTGGCTTTTCTTCTTCTGAATCTTTAGACCAATGTGTCTAATAGAAATATAGCCTGCGCCACACGTGATTTTAAATTTCCTACTATTTAATTTCTATGTTAAAAAAACTAAAAAGAAACAGGTGAAAATAATCTTAATACTTTAATTAACCCAATATATACAAAATGTTATTTTAATAGGTAATCAATATAATTATTGAGATATTTTACATTTTTTAATATATATACTTAGTCTTCACATTCTGGTGGGTATTTTACACTTATAGTACATCTCAGTTTGGACTAGCATATTTCAAGAGCTCAATAGCCACATGTGGACAGTACAGCTCTACATGTTGAAGTGGCCCAGGGCTCACTCTTGGAGCCTTTTCTATCCTTTGCCTATGGTCTTTCTGGGTGACGTGGGTGAGCATATATTATCGATATGTTGATTTGGTCATTCAGTAAGTATTCAGTCATTCAATAAGTACTTATTGGGTGTCTAATATGTGTTAGGCTACTATGTTCTAGATAGAAAGGGATACAGTGTTGAACAAAACAGTCATAAATCTCCACGCTAATACAGCCTATTTTCTAGTAAGAGACAGACGGACAATAAACAAGATACCTTGCCACCTATGGCTATTCAAATTTAAACTAATAAAATAAAATGAAATTAAAGTTCTGCTCCCTAGTCATGCTGGCCCAGCCCTATTTCAAGTGCTTAATATTCACATGAGGGTGGTGGCTACTGCACTGGCTGGTGCAGATATAGAACATTTCGGTCTTCAGCGAAAGTTCTATTGGGCATTGTTTGTACAGAAGACATTTAGAGTTCTGTCTTCCTGTCTCTCAAATCAACTGCTTGCTAGATGCCTCCACTGAATAATCAGATTATTCTAACGTGATTGTATGTCCAATAAGCATCTCATATATAACATGGACAGTATTCTTGATTTCCAGTCTTCAGCTCTCTGGTTGCCACCATCAGTTGCTTTGCCTTTGCTTTTGCCATCTTAGTAAATGGAATCACTGTCTATATTTGTCCCAAACTAGGGGTCCTTCCCAACATCTGTTTTTCTCTCCCCACCCCCACCCTTCCCACCTCTGCCACTTCCAATCCATTAGCAGGTTGATTTGTTTCTACCTCTAAGATATATCCTGACTATGCCCACCTCTTAGCATTGCCATTTCTATCACATCATCTCTCACTCTGACAATTGAGACAGTTTCTAAACTAGTGTTTTTCTCCTTTATACATTAGAATCACCTGGGAGTTAAACACAAAAAAACAAAATAACAGAAAACAACGCCTGGGCTCTACTCCATGTACACAGGTGCAGGCGGAGCTTGGCTGTGTGAAAGCTCCCATGAGCAACCAGGCTGAGGACCACTTTTACCCTCTCCTCCTCCACCACTCCCCATTGTTTACTCTCCACGTAGGAGCCAGAGTGACCTTTCTAAATAATAAATTAGATCATGTCATTCCCTCACTTGAAACTTTCTCATGATCTCTTGCTCTGAGAATTTGAAGCTCCTGACCCTACCAGATCTGGTCCTGCTTGTTTCTCCAGTGTACTTTTGCCTGGCTGACCCTATCATTGTCATTTCCTTTGCAAGGTGCCCAGCCTGTCTCATCCTAAACAGCTCTTTCCTCCTCCGCTAGCCCCTATGCCAATCACTCGCCCTCTCAGTTCCCTGGTTTATTTTCTTTATGGAATGTATTGCTTTCTGCAATGACCATATTTAATACTTTTCTGATTTATGTTTATCTCCTTGACCAGAACATAAACTCCATGAGAGCAAGGAATTTTGCTGTCTCTTATCTGTTTAACTCTAGCACCTAGAACAGAACCTGGCAAGAAATAAATATTGTTGAATGCCCCCTTTATTTGCTTTGTTTAATATATATTTTTAAAGATTCTTTCTAGAGCCCTCAGAGAAAAGACAATGACAAAGATGATGATAATGTACATAGTAAGAACTGTGGTTCACAGAGTGCTTCCTACGAGCCACGCACTGTGCCTGTTCAATCCTGATAGCCCTCTGAGATGGGTACAAAACACCCATTTTACAGCTGAGAACACTGGGATTTAGTAGGCTAAAGCAACTAGATTAGGGCCACCAAGGTAGCAAGTCTGCGAAGCAAGAACTGGAACCTAGGTCTGTCTGAGGCCAAGATCCTGACTCTTAAAAAAACAAAACAAAAAAGAAGAAAAAAACCGGTGTAGCCATTTAATATTATGAAATAAATAGAGTAAACGGCAACTGGTGCATTTTAGAGAATTGTCAAACACTGATATTTTGTTTCTGACTAGGAAAACCAATAAACTTCCTCTTAGGTCACTGTTGCATCCTTGTTGCCCCTGTGGAGGACCTGAGTGCTCTCCGGCATTCCTCTTTTCTCCAGTTATTTGTGCAACATGCAGTTCTAGCCTAAAGAATTCCATCTCCTAGCAGCTACCAGGGTTACTTGCAGCCTCAGTGATCTTCCTTTGAGAGAGGGAAAAATCCCCTAACTTTGTAACACAGTCCAGCGATGCATGAGAAACCTTTGTCAAACCGTAGGGGGGAGAAAAGGAAAATAAAAATACCGTTCTCCTCTGGAACGTCTCCTAGGACTAGTGAAAAAATGCTAATTCTGACAACAGTAAAATCATTAAAAAATCAAACCACCTTTGAATTATATTAGAAATGAGATTAAAATGAGAAGTGGTGAAAGAAAATAATTATATTCTTCGAACCTAGCAGCATCTTATCCCCTCCAGCTCGATTCTCCTGGTGTATGATGCCCTAGATAATCTCCCAGGAGCGACTTCCCTGTGACTGACTGTAGACATGCTTTGTGTTCAGGTTGTATTAAAAGGTACAGGGATGCATGGCTTTTCTTTATTCCCCCAGAATAGGCTGATGGCAAGTTGGATCGTCCCTCTCTTTAAAAAAGCCCCACGGTCCAATGTTTTTATTTTTAATTACTCCAAGATTAATGTGCATAAGTATGCTGACAATATCAGCCTTGACTGGACTGGCTGTCTCTGGATGCTCAATGAGATCAAGAGCACTTATGAAATATGAGTTTCTCCTTCCAAGCACAGGTATACACCCACACTCCTGCACACGAGTCCCTGACCGTGCCGCGTGGACTCTTCTCTGCACCGGGAACCTGGCTCCCGTTGTCCTTGTAAGTTGCTAGTAGGCCTTTGGAATGCGCTCTGGGAAAAGGGAGAGGACCTCCGGACGCGCGGTCTGTCACCAGGCACGCCTCTCTCCCACGTCCCCAGGCCTCCCCCGCCCCAGTGAGGAAGCTCCGCTCATTCAGGCTTCGGAGGCATTTCTGCATTCTTCTCCAGCCAGATTACGGCCCTCGAGGCGCCCCTTCCTCCCGGCGCCTCTGCCAAGGAGAGGGGGGCGGGAGCAGCGCGCCCAGCCCGCGGCCCAGATGGCGGGGCAGCCTCGAGCGGGGACATTTTCTCAGGCTTTCAAAAAGAGCACTTTCTTTCCTGCCTAATATTTAGCTCCTTCAAATGCAAATGGAGAGGTTTCGCTCCAAGGTTAGCATAACAATTATGGGAAAGCTTTAAATCTGATGCGTTTGTTTACATGATGAAAGGCGGGCAGGATCCGAAAGCTCGGAGGCCCCGGCTTTTCAGCAACTATTTTCTAACTAGTGAACTGCAAGTCAATTTTAGATCACAAAGAAAACCAATTTATATGACGGTGTAGGCTAATTTTGGAGGGAGTTGTACATTATTATCAATGTTTTTTTTTTTCCCCCAAATGACCGCTGCCGAAGTAGTGGGTTTTCCCCCCTTTTCATCGTTAAGTTTGGTGTGCGCTAATTGGTGCTCGTGATAGGCCCGAAGGTCTTCATTACTGAGGACGATGAGAACGGGGCTGAGGCTAACGCAGTTAGAGAATTTTCTAGAGACTTGGGGCGGGGGGGGGGGGGGGGGGGGGGGG
>NC_060281.1:45418603-45489046 GCF_021613505.1 Equus quagga
TGCGGGTGTCGCTGAGGTGGTGGGATGCTTGGGGGGTGGTGAGGGTGTCTGGGGTGATGGAGTTTGTGCCTGGGGGGGGGGGGGGGGGGGGGGGGGGGGGGGGGGGCGGATTGGCATAACGTACATAAAAATATCTTTAGTTTGCTTGTTAAAGAAGTTAATTTTCTTTTCGATTCGGCTAAGATTATTTCAAAAAGAGTTGTGTGCTTTTAATTACGACTGATGGGGTATCGGACTAAGACTTCAGGGGAATGACATTTTCTCACTATAAAACCGTTAGTTTCCAGACTCTGATATTGCAAACAGGGCCAGGTGCATTGGAGGTGTCCCAGATCTGCCCGGGGTGGGGTGGGACGGTGGGGCAACACCACCTTCAAGGCCTGCTGATGAGCAAGAAAGAGATCTCAGGCCTCCTTTTTAAAAACAACAACAACTTATTTCACTCTTAGACGTTCCAGAAGACTTTTCCAGACCTTCCTCCTGGGGCCATCCTCCCACCTGTCACACACAGAAAGGAGACCTCTTACACGAGATGCTGTGAGATCTCAGCCTATTAGGGTCCTCATCACTGTGTGACCCAGGAGAGAATGAAGACCCTTGGGAGCTTATTAAATCTACTAGCTTCATTGACAATATATTGGCAAATATTTTGTAAAACACTACAATCTACAGTGCCTACAACACTGAAAGTTTATGAGTACAGTAGTATTTAACAATATTATCCCATTTTTGGAGTATTTATTGACTAACATAAATATGCCGTTTTCAATGTTAAGATTAAGCTACGAAACCATTTTTCTATCTTGTGGTATTTCTGCAGGTGAACTGAAATGCCTGTTCTGACAGTGGGACCAGGGCAAGCATATATGTGCTGTTATCTGACGGCTACAAAGCAGTGGTCTTCAACTTGAGTGTGTAGCAGAATCACCGGAGGGTCTTGTTAAAACACAAATGGCTGGGCTTCACCCTCAAAGTATCTGATTGAGTAGGTCTGGGGTGGAGCCTGAGAATTTCCCTTTCTCACATGTTACCAGGCGATGCTGTTGCCCTTTTCCCAGGACTATGCTTGGAGAACCACTAATCTAAAAGAATCACAGAACGGTGTAATTTTGAGAGAACGTAATGTGATAGTTTCCTTTCTGCAAAAATAGCTTAGAGAAAAACAATAGCTACCGATTGAACCATCCACCCTAGAAATTAAGTAAGATTGAGGAACTATACTAAAATTTAAATATTTCTCTAATATAGGTTTTGAAAGATTGTTGGCTTGACCTATTGAGGAACTCAAAGTAAGCAGTCTTCCTGAGTATAGATGAGCATTAGAAACACACAATTTGGCCCTGCTAGTCCGATGAATGTGTTCTCAGGGGATGGTGGTAGGTACATTGAGGTCCACTGCACTGTATCTGCCCCGTGGCCCTCTTGGTAATGATGCCCCTTTTATCAGTTATCCTATGCTTTGATCTCTTCTGGAGAGTTCTGTTTCTCTGAAACCCTCGACAGGCTCCTTTACCTTCATTATGAAGACCGCTCTTCAAACCCAGCTCCTGAAATAAGCCTTCAAGACAGAGAGGTAGAGATTTTCATGAAACCTTAACTGTTTTAAAATGAAATCTTAAAACTTCCTCTCATTCATCTAGCCATTTAATGTAATTGAACATACTTGTGTGCTTATGTTTCGTGTCTGTCTTTGAGCTTAGTGTCTTCAATATGTGCATTTTCCCATTTCATTTTAAATTGCATATCCTATGAGGGAGAAACATTTTAATTCTGACTTTTCGTAATGCCTGGTATACAACCACACAGAAATAGACATATGAAAACAAATGATTTTGATGATGGTGATGTCTCATTAAGTAGCTTGACTTTAAGTTAAGCTCTGTTCACATGCTTCTAAAATATATAGATGAAAATATGTCTTCTGTATAAAGTCGTATATTGTGTTAGCCACTTGACTGTGGACACATGTTGTGATAGTTGGCAAGCTTGAGTTACAGGACAGATTTTTCTCAAGTCATATTTTTATATGCATTAAGAAAAGATATAGCTCAAGAAATCATATGTAAGGCCCAGCCCTGTGGCCAAGTGGTTAAAGTTCTGTGTGCTCTGCTTTGGCAGCCTGGGTTCGCGGGTTCAGATCCCGGATGCAGACCTACTCCACTCACCAGCCACACTGTGGAGATGTCCCACATAGAAAAAATAGAGGAGGATTGGCACAGATGTTAGTCAGGGCTAATCTTCCTCAAGCAAGAAAAGAGGAGGATTGGCAGCGGATGTTAGCTCAGGGTGAATCTTCTTCAGCAAAACAAAACAACAACAACAACAAAATCATATGTAAATCATTTTGTAAAATAAATGAACACCTAAAATTGCTCTTTTGTTCAATATGCATCATAACACGCTGGAGAACACTGTTCTAGGAGACAAGAGAGCTTCACCAGTAACTAGTTTTGTGACGTTGGGTGTTGAGGTTGGAGGGCAATTCTGTTGAAATATACTTGATTAAGTCAGTCATTTTACCCTTCCTCATTGACAGTGTGTGGGTGGATGATCTTTATGGTTCTTTCTGGATTACATGTATAGCATTTGCTTTGATTTACTTAAACCGCGTAATACATAGACATGCAAGAGGGTCAGCATTGGTTTGAACAGGTGACTCTATTATGATAATATTGTCAACACCTTTTAAAATTATTGTGATCTCTTCTACATAATTGACAGTCTCCTTGGATTCGTGGAAAACGCTATGTTGATTGTTTTTCACTGTAAAGGAGCCAATTTCTTTGAGCAATTGCTGTTTCTACCTGGGCATTCAAGTCATTGAGGAGACATTTAATTTAGGGACAGAGTAGAATTTCTTTACCCTTGCCATTATCCTGTGTCACAGCTGACTGCTTTAGAGCCAATAAAATGCTCAGGGCTCTGGTTTTTACTGGGCAAAGCACTGAGTGGCAAAGTCATTCCTATTAAATATTAACATCATTTACTAAGAATATAATTAGAAATAAAATAAACTAGCATATAAAATTTGTATCTTAATCATCCTCTGCTGTTGTTCAAGTGTTGAGAAACCATTTTCTTGGTCCTAAATATAGAGTTAGTGTTTTAAGGGCACTAAACTAGTATCACAGAGAGGCAGTGGACATTTCCGCAGGTATTTTAAGAGACTTAAATTTTTTTGGAAGTCAAGTGAAGAGTGTGACAAGAAACGTGTGTGTGTGTGTGTGTGTGTTTGTGTCTGTGTCTCTGTATTGTGAGGCCAGAGAATGGAAGTGGGAAATCAGATGAGAGAAAGTGGAAAATGATAGAATAAATAGGGCTCTAGAGTATTTTCTAGTTCTGAAATAAAACCACGGTTTGAATCAAATAGGTCAATTATATATAAATACAGTGTAAAGGGCAGATATCCAGAAAGAACAGACTTTATTCTCCAGAGGAAAAGAGAGAATTAACCAGAGTAGAAGCCTCTGAAACAGAGACACTCCATTATATAAGAACAGCAAAACTTGAATTCATTTATTCCATTGTTTATCCATTTTCTGTCCCAGTTCTCCTGCTGGTGGACATTTGGGTTGTTTCCATTTATTTTTGCAATTATAAATAATGCTGCTATGATCATTATTATGCTTGTTTACTGGTGCAAAGGTGCCAGATTATCTCTAGGGCATCTTCCTTCTGTGATACATTATTAATGTCTATTCTGTATAGTCTGTAATTTTTATTAACAAAATAGTAACTCCTAAACTGATTCCACATTTGCACATTAGCATTGCTAATCGAAGGGTATATAGCTTTTCAACTTTGCAAGCTAATGCCAAAATTGTTTTCCAAAAAGTGTATACTCCTACCACAGTGTATAAGATTTCCTGTTGCTCTATATCCTTCCTAACACACTGCACTTGCAGAATTTTAATTTTTGTCAACCTGAGAGTGGTAAAACTTTACCGTATTTTGGGTTTTATTTTCCTCTCCTTAATTATTTAATGAGGTTGATCATTTTTGTTATGTTTACTGTCCATTCGTGTGTTTGTCTTCTTTTCCATATAATTTACTACACTTCTGTTTTTAAAAATTAATTACAAGGAACTTTCTCATGCTAATCTTCTGATGATTAAATGCCTTGCGTATAATCCTTCTTTGTGGCTGGAATTTTCGTCCTCTTTTAGATTTTTTGATAAACAAGAGTTGTTAACTTTAAATGACCGATCAATTATTTTCTTTATGGTTTCGCTTCTTGTGTTTTGTTTTAAGAAATCTTTCTTTATATCCAAAAGACATTATCACATGCTTTTAAAAAACGTGTTGAGCCCTCAATCAGTTTGTAATTGCTTTTTTATAAGGTGTGAGGAAGAGATCCTGTTCCATTTTATTTTTCCTGTGGAGGCAACTGGTTATCCCAGCATTGTTTATTAAGTAGTCTTTGCTTTCCTGTTGGTGTGTGGTGTCGCTACTATCATATATTTGGTGTGTGTATATACTTGGATCTGTTTCATGGCTCTCAATTGTGTTCTACTAGTTTATTTGACTATATATACCCTAATTCTATACCATCTTAACTAAAAAAGCTTTGTAGTCTTCATACTTGGCAGAGGATGAAGTCTCACTTGACTCTTCTTCAGGAGTGTCAGGACTGTTCTTGGTCCTTTACTCTTTCATATACATTTTAGAATTAGTGTGTTAACTTCCATATAAAGTCTTTTCTAAATTTTGGTTGAAATTGCCCTGACTCTATAGCTCAATTTGAGGAGAAGTGATATTCTCACAATTTTACAATACTGAATTTTCTAATCCACGAATGTGATAAATCGTTCCATTTGTTTGCATCTTCCTTAATGTCTTTAAACAAAAGTTGATAATTTTCTCTATAAAGGTCTTGGATGACTTTTCTTTTGGATACTTAAGATTTGATGCTATAACAAATGTATATTTGAAATCAATTAAATACTCTGTTACTATTATACAGGAATGCAATTGACTTTTGTGTAACAACTACGTCTAACAACTTTGCTGAACTGTCTTACTAAATTTGATAGTTTATAGATTCATTTGGGTTATTTTATATAGACCATCCTATCATATGAGAAAAATAATAGTTTTATTTTTCCATTCCTTATGCCTTTAACTTTTCCTTTGTTTTTCTTCAATTCTGCTTTTCTCCTTCCCTCCCTCCATGCATTTCTCCTTTCTTCCTCTCTTCCTTCTTTCCTTCTCCTCCTCCTCCCCCTCCAGGTCTTCCCTACCCCCATCCTACCATTTTTATAGTAATAGTTAGGAGCTTTAGGATAGTGTTATATAGAAGTACTGACAGCAGGCAAATATACCTTATTGATCATTTCAAAGGGAATCTTTTTAATGTTTCACTATTAAATATGATGTTAGTTGTAAGCTTTGTGTATGCATGTGTGTGTATAGAAGATAAACTCTTATTTGATAAGAAGATTTGTTAGGCCATTTTTCAGTCAAGAATAAATATTGATTTTTATCATTTTTTTCGTCCTTTGAGATAATCATATTGTTTCCTTTAATTTGTTAATGTGGTATATTATATTAATAGATTTTCTAAAGTTGAACCAAACTTTCCATTCCTGGGATAAACTAAAATGAGTACTTCAAACTTTTTTATTGTGATAAAAAAACACATAACATAAAATTTACTATCTTAAACATTTTTACGTGTACACTGAAGTAGTATTAAATATATTCACATTGTTGTGAAACAGATCTCCAGGACTTTTTCATCTTGCAAATCTGAAACTCTATACCCATTAAACAACTCTCAATTTCCTCTCCCCTGAGCCCCTTGGCAACCATGATTCTACTTTCTGCTCATATGAATTTGACTACTCTAAATACCTTATATAAGTGGAATCATATAGTATTTGTCTTTTGTGACTGACTTCTTTCAAGTAACACAATGTCCTCAAGGTTCATCCATGTTGTAGCATGTATCAAAATTTTCCTCCTTTTTAAGACCGAATAATATTCCATTGTTTGTATATGCCACATTTTGTTTAGGCATTCCTTCCTTAATGGACATTTAGATTGCTTCCTGTCCTCCACTATTGTGAATAGTGCTGCTATGAATGTGGCTGTAGAAATATCTCCTGAAATCCTGCTTTCAAATCTTTTGTGTATGTATCCAGAAGGGGAATTGCTGGATTGTATGGTAATTCTATTTTTAAACTGTTTTCCATAGCAGCTGCATCATTTTGCATTCCTGCCAACAGTGTACAAGTGTACCTATTTCTTCACATCCTTGCCAACATTTGTTATTTTGTTTTGTTGAAAGTAGCAATCCTACAGGGTATGAAGTAATATCTCGTAGTTTTGATTTGCACTTATCTAATGATTAGTGATGTTGAGCATCTTTTCATGTGCTTGTTGGCCATTTGTATATTCTCACTGAAGATATGTCAATTCAAGTTCTTTGCCTATTATTTGAAATATAAATTTATTTAAACAACAACAAAAAAAAGTTCACCTATTTCTCCCACCCCACCACCCCCCACCTCTGACAATGACAAATTGGTGACTTTATTAGCTTTTCTTTCTTTTTAGAGTCCACGTATAAGAGAGATCATATAGTATTTATCTTTATCTGACTTATTTCACTTGGCATAATGCCCTCAACGTCCATCCATGTTGTGGCAAATGACAAGATTTCATTCTTTTTTATAGCTGCAAAATATTCTGTTGTGTGTCTATACCACAATTTCTTTATCCATTCAACCATCGATGGACACTTAGGTTGTTTCCATATCTTGGCTGTTGTAAATAATGCTGCAGTGAACATAGGGGTGCGTATATCTTTTCCAGTTAGCATTTTCACTTTCTTTAGATGAATACCCAGAAGTGGAATTGCTAGATCATGTGGTACTTCTATTTTTAATTTTTTGAGGAACCTCCATGCTGTTTTCCATAGTGGCTATACCAATTTAAATTCCCACCAACAGTGCACAAGGATTCTGTTTTCTATTCATCCTTGCCACCACTTGTTATTTGTTGTCTTTTTGACAATAGCCATTCTAACAGGTGAGAGGTAATATCTTATTGTGGTTTTATTTGCATTTTCCTGAGGATTAATGATGTTGAGTGTCTTTTCATATACTGGTTGACCATCTGTGTCTTTAGAAAAATGTCTATTCAGATCATCTGCAATGTTTTAATCAAATTGTTGTTTTGTTGTTGAGTTGTATGAGTGCTTTCTATATTTTGGATATTAGCCCCTTATCAGACATGTGATTTGCAAATATTTTCTCCTTTTCAGTAGGTTGTCTTTTCATTTTATTGATGGTGTCCTTTGCTGTGAAGAAGCATTTTAGTTTGATGTGGTCCCACTTGTTTATTTTTGCTTTTGCTTTTGGTGCCAGATTAAAAAAATCATTGCCAAGACCTATATCAAGGAGCTTATTGCCTATATTTTCTTCTGGGTGTTTTATGGTTTCAGGTCTTACATTCAAGTCTTTAGTCCATTTTGAGTTAATTTTTGTGTATGGTGTAAGACAGTGGTCCGGTGTCAATCTTTTTTGCATGTGACTGTCCAGTTTTTCCAACACTGGAAAGACTTTCCTTTCCCTGTTGTATATTTTTGCCTCCTTTGTCATGAAAAATTGACTGTATACACATGAGTTTATTTCTGAGGTCTGTATTCTGTTCCATTGATATGTGTGTCTGTTTTTATGCAAATACCATACTGCTTTAATTACTGTAGCTTTATAATATTGTTTGAAATCAGGGAGCTTGATGTCTCCAGCTTTGTTCTTTTTTTTAAGATTGCTTTGGCTATTCGGGATCTTTTGTGGTTCCATATGAATTGTAGGATTGTTTGTTCTATCTCTGTGAATATATCATTGGAATTTTGATCGGGATTGCATTGAAACTGTAGATTGTTTTGGGTAGTTTAGACATTTTAACAATGTTAATTTTTCCAATCCATGTGCACGGAATATCTTTCCATTTCTAGGTGTCTTGTTCAATTTCTTACATTAAGTCTTGTAGTTTCCAACATACAGGTCTTTCACCTCCTTGGTAAATTTATTCTTAGGTATTTTATTCTTTTCAATGAAATTGTAAATGGGATTGTTTTCTTAATTTCTCTTTCTGATGTTTTGTTATTATTTAGTCTTTGTTATTATTTAGTTATTATATAGAAATGCGGCAGATTTCTGTGTATTAATTTCATATCATGAAACTTTACTGAATTCATGTATTAGCTCTAACAGTTTCTGATGGAGTCTTTTGGTTTTCTATATATAATATCATGTCATCTGCAAATAGTGACAGTTTTACTTATTTCTTTCCAATATGGATGCCTTTTAAATCTTTTTATTGCCTAATCTCTGGCTAGGACTTCTAATATTATGTTGAATAAAAGTGGTGAGAGTTGGCATCCTTGTCTTGTTCCTGATCTTGGAGGAAAAGCTTTCAGCTTTCCACCATTGAGTATGATGTTAGCCATGGGCTTGTTATAAATGGCCTTTATGATGTGAAGGTACATTCCCTCTATACCAGCTTTGTTGAGCGTTTTTGTCATAAATGGATGTTGAATTTTGTCAACTGCTTTTTCTGCAGTCTCTTTGAAGATATGTCTATTCAACTTTTTTGCTCATTTTTTAATCAGATTATTTGTTTTGTTATTGTTGTTGAGTTGTAGGAGTTCTTTATATATTCTTTTGTATATTAATCTCTTATCAGATATTGCAAATATTTTTTCCCACTCTCTAGGATGGCTTTTCATTCTGTTGTGTTCTTTGATGAAGAAGTTTTACATTTTGATGTAGTCCAGTTTGTTTCTTTTTACTTTTTTGCCTGTGCTTTTGGTGTAAAATTGTTTTGTTTTTTTTGGGGGGGGAGGAAGATTAGCCCTGAGCTAACATCCATTGCTAATCACCCTCTTTTTCCCTGAGGAGGATTGTCACCAAGCTAATATCTGTGCCAATCCTCCTCTATTTTATGTGGGATACCACGAAAGTGTGGCCTGACCAGCAGTGCTAGATCCATGCCTGGGATCCGAACCTGTAAACCCCAGGCTGCTGAAGTGGAGCACATAAACCCAACCACTATGCCACTGGGCCAGCCCCCCCAAAATTGGTATTTTTTAATTGATGGATTTGTTTTGTTAACATTTTATTAAGGAATATTGGGTATCAGTATTCAAGAGTGAGATTGGCCTATGATTTTCCTTTTTTATACTTTTCTTTCCTGGTTTTGTATCAAAATTGTACTAACCTCATAAAATGAGTTGAAGAGTGTTCCTTCCTTTTATGTTTGCTTATATAATGAATAGTGTCCTTGAATAATGGATAGAACTTGCTTGGGGCTGGGGTTTTATTTGTGAGCATATTTTAAGCTACTGATTAAATTTCTTTAATGGTTTTAAAATTATTCAAGTAGTCTGTTTCTTCTTGAGTCCATTTGGCAAGGTTATTGTTGTGTCTGTGCATTGATTTTTTTCCTAAGCTAAATATTTTTTTCTAAGAATCTATTTCAACTTTTTGGTAGGATAAGGTTGATAATATTCTTTTACTATTTTTTAATGTTTGCAGCACCTGTAGTTATATACCCTTTTCATTTCCATATTGTTTATTTCCATATTTTTTATTCTATATTGTTATATTCCATATTGTTTATTGTTTATTCCTTATTGTTTATACTGTCTTTTAGTAATCAAGCTTGCCAAAAGCTTGTCAATTTAATTGATATTTTCTAAGAGGTCAGCTTGTGTCTATGATCCTTTACTGTATTTTTCTCCATTTCATTAATTTCTGCTTTTATTTTTGTTACTTTGTTACATATACTTTGGGTTCATTCTTTTTTTAAAACTTAAATTATCTTCTTAGTTCAGTACTTTTCAGTCCTTCCTGGCTCGTAATATAGACATTGGATGCATTAATTTTTTCTCTAAGTATCATTTTACTAGCATTCCTGAGGCACATAGAAGGATATTTTAATTTTCTAAGGATACGAGCTTTTAAACAAGTTTTCTGTCACTATTGATTTTAATAATTGTTGATTATTATATTTTCATAAAAGAATATTTTATATTTTTACAAATGATCCACATGCGGTTTAAGAAAATGTGTCTTTTCCAATTATTAGGAATAGTTTTATATAATTCATAATATTGAGGCTACTACTTTGTTGTATATTTTAATTCTTCACTTTTTTATTAATGAGGAAGTTGTTTTAATATCTCTTATTATGATGACAGATTTGTTAATTTACCATTATATTCTCAATTTTCATTTTATATATTGTTAAAATGTATTTTGAGTACATTCAAGTTAAATTATTATATCTCTTGGTGAATTGAACCGTTTATACTATTGTGCTCTCTGTATCTCTAGAATAATTTTTGCCTTAAAGTATGTAGTTTCTGACATCAACATAGCCCAATCAGTTTTATATTTTATGTAGTAAAATGTAAATTACATATATCTAGATTTTTAAAATTCCAATCTGAAACGCCTTGACTTTGAACATGGAGTTTGGTCCATTTGAATTTGCTGTGATTAATAATACATTTGGATTTATTTCAAATATGTTATTTTGTATCCTCTATTTATTCCATTTTCACTCTGATATTTCTTTTGATTTTAGTGCTTAACTTGATCATCTTAAGTTAATCTCTCACCCAACAGTGTAGTGATCTTAGAATACTTGAATTCCCAAGTGTTCTTTTCTACTGTCTTATTTGCTATTATTTTCCAGTGGCTTTTTTACAAACCCACAAAAATAAGTATTATAGTTTTATATATTCAATATCTTTTTGTAACGTTAACCCATATTTACCTCTTTCTTTTCTCTTTTCGAGTTTCTCACCTTTCTTGTCTCTCAAAATTTCTTTATTGCTCATTTAATTTTTCCTGAATGAAATCCTGTAGGTTATGTCTTTAGTGAGCCTCTATTAATAGTACATAGTCAAAGTCTGTTTGATGCCTTTACTTTGCCCATGTTCTTAAATTGTAATTTTACTGTATATAAAATTCTAGGTTGACAATTATTTTTCCTTAGTGCTTTTTGGTATTATTTTGCTGTTTTCTGGCTTTGTTATTACTGTTGAATAATCAGCTGTCTGTCTAATTTTCATTTTTGTTAATTTGCCTTTAACTTCAGGCTTCTTTTAAGATCTTCTTTTGTCTTTTATGCTCTGAAGATTTTTGCAATATGTCCAGGGATTGGTTTCTATTTATTTATTCAGTTTGGATATATTGGAAATCTGAGTTTGCATTTTTTCTTAATTCTAAAGCAAGCTTTAGTTAATATTTCTTTGGATATTGTCTCTTTCCCATTCTTCCTGTTATTTATTTCTTGTATGTCAGTCAATCAATATTAGATGATCTCTTTTCATCAACTATTTCTTTTATTCTCTCTTTCATATTTTCTTTCTCTTTATTCGTCAGGGCCTTATTCTGCATAATTTCTCCAAGTTTATCTCCCAGTGCGTTGATTTTTTCTCTCAGCTTTGTCTCTCTGGCTGTTTAACTAGTTTATTAAATTTTGGGTTTTTTCTTTTTTTTTTTTAAGGAAGATTAGCCCTGAGCTAACTGCTGCCAATCCTCCTCTTTCTTTTGCTGAGGAAGACTGGCCCTGAGCTAACATCCATGCCATCTTCCTCTACTTTATACGTGGGATGCCTACCCACAGCATGGCGTGCCAAGCGGTGCCATGTCCGCATCTGGGATCCGAACTGGTGAACCCGTGCAGCTGAAGCAGAACATGCGAACTTAACCACTGCGCCACTGGGCCGGCCCCCAGGTTTATTAAATTTTTAATTTCAATTATTATATATTTCATCTCTATAAGATCTATATGGTTATTTTTCAATACACTTCATTTTGATACTCTATTTTTAAATAATTCCAGTACCCTCCTATATTTCAACATGTTAAATATAATTAATTTACTTTCTATTCTGTATCTGATAATTCTGATGTCTGTAGCTTTTTTGGGTCTGATTTGTTGTTTCTTTTTTTTCCAAGTTCTAGTGCATGGCTGATACAGTGTGTATTTTCTTTTTAATTGTGGGAATTTGACTTTTGATTAGTAGGCTTGGCTTCCTCTAAATGGGGATTTACCTTTGTTTATGCCAGGTTCCTGGAGTCATGACTAATTAAGAACATTTAAAAACGACTCTTAGCTTAGAGTTTTTGAGAGTCATACAGATAGTATGAATTCTAGCCCAAATGCTACATGACCACTGGTTTATGATTATGAAATCTTAATCAGGACTTTGCCCCCTCTATCCTATGTCAAGAAACTGATAGGCAAATTTTGACACCATCTTCCTCCGTGGGGTTTTTTTCTCCTAGTTTACTCTTTGCTATCTGTTCCCAAGCGGATCTAATGTAGCGTCTACTCTGGAATCAACTGTAGTCTTGGTCTTCTGCCTTGCTTGAAAGAATGGAGCTATATGACATCATGGTTTGGCAGGTGATCCTAAGGCTGTTGCTGATTTCCACGCTTGGTTAACTCTGGATTCAAGATTTCTAGATGTCTTCAGCCTTTAGGGATATCCATCAATTTTTTTTTGCAAGTTCAGTTATATATTTAAATATTTAAAATATATATTATACTTCTGCACCTAAAAGATTTTTTTATATTCAGTTCTGCCATACTCTCATACAAACTGTTTTGTTTTTAGAGGAATAGTCACAAAGTGAAAAGCCTATATTAAGACTCGAATTTGTATTATATGCTATAGAGAAATTCACTGGCTTTTAGCCACTGGTTCAGTCACACTTATGATGACAAAAAACACTTTATAATAATTTGAAGACTCTATTTTCTAAACATATTACTGTTCTTTCCACTTAGGAGTGTAAGGAGCCATGACAAGTTTGCTTTCAAGTATTGTAAAGAGGGCCCTTAAGAATCTTAAATGTAGCTGAAAAATGTAAACTTTTCCCAATTTGCTGACCACAAGCAGAACAATGCACTTAGCACTCTTACCTGACCAGGGAAAACCAAGTCTGTATTTAATTCTGAGAATCAGATTTTTATCTTGAATTTTTTTTTCTTTTACCTTATTTCACTTATAATGACTTAGCTTTGATATATTTAATGTGTAGAACAAAGGGAAGGGATGAGAATGACTTTACCTGGAAAACTTGAATGTCTTGTTTCTTTAAACCTGGCATTATTTACTATGATGACTAGATATCATTGCACTGGTTTGTAGGTATTTCCAAACGTTTGCGTTTATTTCTTTATTTGTAGAAAAAAAGAGAGAGATACTTATGAAAGAGAAGTACTTTGGCAGTAAAGGAAAAGAAATCAGCTTTCATCCTAGGGAAATGATGTGTATATCCGATTTCCTTTTAAGCAATTTCAGATTATTGGATATATTTATAATGGGTGGCGATTTTTAATCATTGAAGATAATAACCTCATGTTTTTTATTAGTTCCTTGGCTTTAATAGGCCATTCAAATAATGCTCTAGCTAATAGTTTTGTTGTTTTTAGTGAGAAGGAAACAACATTTTGCTATTATTCAAGAAAAGCATATTGCCTCTTAATGATTTGTTATCAATGAGTTTCTTGTCTTCTCTTATTTTTCATAGTGTCTGCCATTTAGAATTCAGAAGATTATTATTTTTATAGAACTGATCATAAAATTCAGTTTGATTATATAGCAGTTGTTTGATGCTTTGTTCTTTATAGTCTTTTAGAATGATCCTATTTTTAGCTTGTACTAGTTTAGCAGAAACCGTGCTATTTTGTCTAGATGACAGAATATTCATATTTATTGTTTGAAAAGGTAAAATGCAAAATTAGTGAATTATTCTATGGCTTGAATTTACTGTCTTATTTTGTTTCATTACTATATCTTTAGTGTTGGAAATGTCTGTCTCTTTTAGAGTGGGTGTGCTGGGGTGAGTTTGGGTAGGACTGGACAAACCCATTGCTTCCAGTCTGGGTTGGAACCTGGTCAGTGTGTGTCTAGGGTAGTCACCAAGACTCAATTGTTTTTAATAAACTACAACTTGGATTCTGGTTTCACTTCACTTGGTAAGAGTACATATTATCCCAGCAAAATTTTGATAGTCTTCAAGACTGCTAAAATACACAGGTTTTTATCTCAATTTTTGTTTGCTTCTTTTGTGAACTGTCCATTTTTAATAGAGCACACAATAACATTTTTCTTCAAAGAAAAAGGTATATCAAAATTATTGTGGGGCTTACAAAACTAACATTTGATCAATTTGCTCCCTCAGATCTTTCGTATTTGAAAAAGCACAAATGTTTGGATATAATGAGGGTATGTAGAACAAAGATATCATAAACCAGAACATAGTGGAATGCATTTAATAATCCCTCAGAAATAAAGCCCTATGTATTGTGGAAAAGGGGAAAATGAGCTCAACTGAAATATAGCCCTTGTAAACAGGAAAATGGTTTGGACTGACAAACTCATGGTCATATTTCTTTATTATAGTGTCTGAGAGGGGGAAGGGAGAAGGTGAGAGGAGTATTATGAGCATATCACACCATAAATTTGAAATACTAACTCCAAATAACCCTTAAGAAGTCTCAAACTTAAGAGATTGCTCTTTTCGCATTTCGTTTTTCCATTTTTCTTCTTCCTCTTTCTCTTTATTTCATTGGTTTTTAACATTGTCTAGGTTTCAGAATGACTAGGGTAATTTTTAAAAATAAATGAGACTCCAGTACTATTTAATCAGAATTTTTAGGACATCTACATTTTTAGAAGCTCCCCCAGATAAATATAATTATGAACCACAGGCCCATTTCCTATTAATACCACCTAAAATCTCTTAGTTGTGTTTATAAATGAGTTCATGTCAGAAGAGCAATCAATTCATGATATTCCATCTCCCAGGTAACTGTTGATCTAAACTACACATTGTAGGATCTTACCAGAGAGAGGAAATACACAATAATTAGTAACCTCCAAAATAAAGAATAAATTGAATTTTTTGTTAAATCTGATGTCTAGATAGATCTAGGTGAGGAAAGTCATTGTCCTGATTTTGAAAGCCTGCAAAGCAAATGCTTCATCAAAGAGTAAGAAGTATCCATTGACGCTATCAAGTTTCTATCCCTTTATGTAAAAATTTATTGTTCTTGTCAGTTTTCTAAATAGAAAACAAAAGAGTTGTTCAGAAAACATATTGGGGATCTTCATATGGAGCCCCGTTCAACAGGAACCTTGTAAAGAAAATGTCCATTTTGGGTACAGCTCTGTATATGTGGGACTCAGGTATAAGAGCAATACGTTTTTGGAAAAACATTAACTCATGTTGAAATAATTTTCAATCTTTTTAAATGTATTCAGCTGGAACTTGTCAGCATTTCAAGGGAAAGAAGTCACTCACTAATTAGTGCTGAAGGTGGTGAGTGAAATAATGTGTGTGTATGTGTGTGTGTATGTGTGTGTGTATGAGTGTGTGTGGGAAGGGACAAAAAATAAGGAAAGTAGGCTTTTCCTTTATTTAATTCCCATATTCCCACACCACTTTTCTCAGATTTATTTTTCTTTGTAATTAACTTTCTCAGATACATTAATAAGATCTGATTTTTAAATACAGAATCTCGTGTTTATTTATTTGATTTACACATAATGCAGAACTGCTTTGTTCTCTCATCTTCGTTATAGGTCTACTGGATCTTTGATAAATTTAATCTCTTTTCTCTGGACTTTTCTCCAGATTTCTTAAAGTGTAATAGCTCCTTTAGAACTAATATAGTTTATCACTTCGGTAAGTCCTAAATTAAGGGGTTCTCTAGTAGTGCACGCTGACAAGAGAGAGGAAGTTTTGATGACTTTGAGAAAGGGTCAGTGATTATGGATTGTAAGAGGTTCAGAAAGTCCAGTGAGGGCTTCTCTCTCAAACTGTTGTATTTAGAAAGGAAAAAGGTGCCAACCAGACCAGCAGAAAACAAAAACAAAAACAAAACGACAACGAAGTGTTGTTGGGAAGGTGAAACAACAAGAACTCTCATGCATTGCTGGTGAGATGGAAACTTTGGAAACTTTTTGCCAGTATCTAGTAATACTAAACATTCATATACCCTATGACCCAGTAATTCCATTCTTACGTATACATACCCTATAAATTACTGCTTATGATTAGCAGAAGATGTCTAAGACTTTTCAAAGCTGCATTTTAGTGGTCCGGATATATATTCCAAATGCCCATCAATATTCAAGTGAATAAGTCACTTGGGACATATTCATGCACTAGAATAGTATGCAACAATAAAAAATGAATCAGCGACAAATATGCGAAAGAATGTGGATCAATCTCAAAGATACATTGAGCAAAACAAGCAGGATATGATGGAATATATTCTATAGAAATTGAATTACACCATTAAAAAACAAGCATAATTCAACCATATTTTAAGTAGATGTATTTACGTAATAAAACCTTAAAGAAAGTCAAGGAGGTAGACATAATGCATTTCAGGGAGACTGGTTACAGCTGCAGAGAAGGAGGTATTTATATTCAAGAAGGGGCAAGTCTGAGCGTCTGTTATATTGTGTCTTGCTATGAATGTGGGTTATGTTGCTGTTCATTTCAATAGTTCATTGAGGTGTACATTTGTTTTATGCACTTTTCTCTATGTATTATATTTGATAATATAAAATAAAGTACTGAAACTATTTTTAAAAGGAAAGTAAGGTACAATCGTAGGTGTTGATGTAAAGAAAGTTTCTGGGTCTGACTTAAATTTACAAGAGCAAGGACAGTCTCTGCTAATTGCATTTTGCTCTTCGCTCATCCTGCTGTGCCTTGTTATTATAGCACATGTGGCAAGCTATGGCATGCTGAGAAGACCCCCTGCAACAGTTTCAAGGGGATGAAATAAGGTTGGAGAGGAAGCCTTAAGTCTGAATCTCATTACTTGGTTGAGGGAAAGTCAGATGCTTCATGTTACTATAGCATAGTTGTGTGTGCGCGTGTGTGTGTGTGTGTGTTCATAGGTTAAATCTATTCTAGTGTAATGAGGGAAGTGCTGGAATTCAGCACCAGCCAAATACCTAATGTGCACTTCAACCCCTGACCGTGATGAATGTAAAATGCTGGTAGTAATAGATTGAAAGGAAAAATCCCTTCATCTTGGCATGTGAGAGATTTGCAATCACATTTGGATTCTCAAAGTGCTGCTTGATTGGAGATTAACGTGTGGGTGGATTGACCTTTCTTACAAGAGCCGTTGTTTTTGCACTAAATGTGTGAAAAACAAATTTCAAATAGCTGCCCTATTGCACTTCTCTTGTGATTTGTATTATCACCCTTTTAGATTTCTCAGAAATAATGGCACTTATTAAACTCATGGGGGCTTTTTTCCCTCTTCCCCTTCTCCAAGCACTTTTATTTTTCTTCCATGTGGGTGAGATTTTCTACCCATGAAAATGTTAATTTCTTCACATTTCTCATACTGTCAACATGTGATTTCTTGATTGACGTGTGTTTGAGTCTCAAGAATGTCCATTTTAGAAAATAAAGGAAGCTTTTGGGATACTTTGTATAGAGGTTGTTCACCAATTCCTAGGGGGGAAAACCCCATATTTTATTTTTCTCAGCTTTAAAAGTTATTAGTTATACATTTTTCTGAATAGAGATCTTTATCTAGTCTTGATTTTTTTTAATTGAGGTAACATTGGTTTATGACACTATATAAATTTCGGGTGTACAGCATTATATTTCCACTTCTGTAGAGTCTGCATCATGTTAACCACAGTCTTGATTTTTTCATAATAACTGTTTCCTCTGTGCTGCCTTGTACATGAATATGACCAATTCTCTTGTTACAACCATCAAATTGCAACAGAGTAGATTTAGGTTTTGGTCAAATTCTTAAATTTCTTCAAATTGTTAAGAATTTGAAACAGAGAGGTGGTCAAACTGACCTACACTTTGAAGAATTTCAGAGAAAAAAAATTGTCCAAAACTACCTTCCACACTTTGCTGTGCTTCCAGTGTGGTCCACTTTAAGTACTGTTTTGAGTTGGGGCTGCGATGGAGTATGGGGAAAGCAAATAATAATCTCCCAAATGGGGGGCAAGCCATTATACGGCTCTTCATATTTCTGAGATTCCTCTAGGTTTTATGTAGGCTAGGATATAAGTAATTTTATTTTCCATCATGTATGCTGTGTTTGATCGTATAACCAACCTTTATATTTTAGCTGCTTTCAACTTGTTTTAAATATTTGGAAGCTATTGAGAGAGTCTTTTAAAATTCCTACTCAATGGTAATGAATGCCAATGCAAAAATCAAATATGCATAAGTTGAACATGATATAATCTAGACAGAAATTGAAACATCATGATGTACACCTGAAATTTATGTAATGTTATAGACTAATGTTACTGCAATAGAAAATAAATTTTAAAAATTCATAAGAAATCTTTTATCAAATCTAATCAACTAATAAACAGTAATATATCCCTTATAGTAAGTTGAGATATTTTGATGTTAAATAGTATCCTTTCTGAATCATAAGAACATCTTTGTTTTGAAGACAGAGGAGGCTGAAGGGATGTAAAAAGGCATTCGCATGTTTAAATTTTACTTCTAGGGTTCAAGGTTCTAAAGCGGCATCTGTGAAGGAAGGCCTTCTGCTTCAGTGTTTCATCTGTATTATTCACATTATTTTGGGAGCACACCACAAAGTAGGTTATTCCAATAGCTAGATTTTGTTCCAGGAGAAGCTTTATCTTCGAAAATCAGTTTTGTTTTGTTTTCCCTAAGGCTAACTTATAAAAGCAATATCCTCTTAGTTGGTTCCCTTTCTTTTCATAAGCTACTAAAGATTTTGTTAGTCACCCTGCATTTAAAAATGGCCCCTTATTCCTGAAGAACCATATAGACAAGAGCACATACTGACTTTAGTCTTATGAGCACTCCAATGGTGAATTTGTACCATTGAGAAAACCATCTCACAGGAGATTTGTAGAGACTTACTCAGAGGGTAGATAGAAGTATGCACATTTTTCAGTGTCATTGGTGGGTCTGAGGAAAATGCCATCCAACTGACAGTGGCTACCAAAAGCAATCCACACTTTTGCCATCTGGTAGAATATGGGACAAAGTGACCATATTCCTGCAGTCCTGCTGCTGCTCTTAAATAGCTGGCTTCTTAAATGGTTGCCTTTGTCATGTGTAAACATGTCTTACTGTGGAGAGGAGACAGGTGACGTGCCATTAGCATCAGGTTGGAGTTCCTGTCTTCATCAAGACTTTTTAAAGTCAGAAGCTAAATGCTGACTGACATACTTAAAACTTTATAAGCAGAAACATGTAGGATAAAATGTGCACCAAAGAAAAGGGAGGCAAGATCTGGGAGGACTCAGAGGCACTTCAACATAAATTGAACCACATTTGAAACCTGTGTAAAAACACGTCATGGACTGAGTTAACAACAGACATTGGGAGATGTAGAGTATATATGGGGTAGGGAGAGTGGTGAATTTAGGGATATAGATGGTGTAAGGAGAGGAGAAATAGACTCAGAAAAGCATCTCTTAATCCTGCTAACATAAACTATGTTGATTATGAGCTTAGAGATACTTGAAATGATACCTCCCATGCCATGATTCAGTCTGATTTCTCTGGACAGTGTGTAACCACTGGTGTGGGTGACAGGGTGTGTTATATAGAAATATACAACAGCTCTCACAGTGCTGGCAGAATGGAGATGAGTCTTTGTAATGCAGTAAGTAGTCCTGTTGAGAATATTCCTGTTTCTGTTCCTCTGTGTGTCTACATGTAGTTAGATCTCAACACACACACAATCTACACACATGTACACACTCAGAAACCACTTGGTGGTGACACACAGGGATTTTCAAGATGCTAAAGAAAAAATGGGCAGAACACACATCCTGTTTGTCAATTTGTCAGTGGCACGAGGTCTGATCTGTGCTTAGTGATGAACCTTAGGTGGTCCGTCTGAGGTGAGAAGCTTTGGTTGACTGGTGACCCATCTCAGCCTGTGTAGCTGACTAATATGTACTTGTCTTCTAACCAAGTGTTGAACTCTGTCCAGGTCTGCGGAAGGCGAGCCTATTTCCCCTCAAGGCTCAAACAAGTTTCTCTTTGCTTTCTATGATGCATAAAGTGATTTAAAAAAAAAATCTTGAAAGCTTGTTGGCACCTTCATCTGAAAGGAAGTACAGTAGGTCCTTCAAAAGATGTCACCCTCTCTGTGCCCTCTGTGAGGTGTGAAGGCCCTAATTCTGTTGAGGAGCAATTTGGCAAAGAAAGAGGAATTTTGGCAATGAGGGTGAAAATGACTAGGTGGAGGATGTGTGTCTTGGTCCCTCTGCCATAGGCCCTGGTCCCCCTGCTGGCAATTCCAGAACTGTGTCCTTCCTCCAATTCAGTGGCTGCCAAACTGACAGCCAGAAACAACGGGCGGAGACAAACCATTCACCTCCCTGCTTTGAATAGCAGCAGGAGAAGGTTGACTTTGACAACTTGGTCTCATTGGGTGCTGTTTTCATTAGAGTTTCAGAAGATGCTTTATTTTGAGTCCTCTTTGATTCTGCAGTTTTGCCTCTTCTTATTCTGAATCTTTGTAACAACCCAGGGTTAGTCAGTCTTAAGCAAAATCTTGAAATGAATGACTTTTGTTTTGGGGGCTTGGTGCTCCCTTTTATTTATGTTTTAATTCTTAAAATGCCTTTTACTCTGTTGGGTGCCACTCCAGTTTTTCAAATGACTATCCATGTAGCCAGGGATCCCTCCTCAAAGTCGAAAACATCAGATAACAAAACCACAGCTATTTTTAGGATACGAAGATAGCTGAATTTCTTGATAAAATCCAGAAGAATTTACATTTTAAAAATGGAGATCTGGTTGCTGAGAAATCCAGAGGAAGGGACCTTTAATGACAGATTGTTGGGTATTTTTATATGTGGGCAAAGGAGATATTTTGGCACAAGAGAAGTTTCTTGAATTTATACCATTTTGGCACATGGTCTTTATCTACTTGTAGGGTTAGTTCCAGTCATAGATGTGATGTATTAAAATGAATGGCATTGTTATCAAACAAAATGAGGGTATCAAAGCGCAGTTTTCCCATGGTCAGATGAAAGTTAACTTAATCATTTAATTTTGCTTTTCTTTTTATCAACAACCTCTAAAATACTTTCCAATGGTTATTTTAAATGAGGATTAATCCAGATAAGCATTGATGAGATTTGAAAACAGCTTGGGCCTCATTGAAGCAGATAGTTCTAGCTGAGGAGATCCTGAGCAGAAGGAATCGTTGTAGTAGTCATCACCATCCTCATCACCACCACCATCACCATCAATAATAACAGTTTGCATTTAAGTGGTACCTCTTTCCAGAGATGTCAGCGTCTGACAGATAATTTGATTGTTCTCACATCTTGTTGATGACAGAGGGCAGTTATGGTTTAAGAAATCATGATAATTATCACTGTCTAGATTCTGACTGTCTAGTCCTGCTGATACCTCAGCCTTCTCTCCTCACCTTTGCTCTCCACATAGAGTTGCATAGCCACAGCTCAGTAAATGGAAAGAATCATGGAACCCTGAGTCTAGGCACAGCAAAGCTGGATGTCCTCCATCAGTTGCCACTCACCCGCATCTTGGGGAATGTTATAATTGACATCAGTTCATTCTGTCTGTCTGTTGCCTTGCCCTTTTTTCACAATAATTTGTCTGCTGCTCTTTCTTTCTCTCTCCTCTCCTGGCATTCCACTACTTCCCCCATCTCCCTTCTCTGTTCTTTTTCTGTATTCATTGACCGGTTCAGATTTCTATTGGTCCTTAGTCTGTCTAGCCTTGGCAGTGTATGCAAGATAAACTAGGGACTTAGAGATGCGTGTAGGGAATAACTCTAACTTTCTAAGGTGGGGAAGGATGTACCCTGCTCTGTTTTAGTGTGCATATTTTTTTATATTGATATTTATATTGATCGATATAAAAAATAGATTTTTTTATATTGATATTAGCCTACTTTTAGCTGCTTAGTTAGGTGGAAGTGACTGATTTCTTTTCTAGTTCAGCTCCCTTTTTCTCCCTCCATTAAGGTTCCATAGAAATTGGAATAGAAGAGGAAATCTTGAGGGTTTCAAGGAAGAGCCTTTTGGGTACATTCATTGAAGGGGGAAGTAAGAGGAAGGATCAAGGGCTCTGTGAAGGTCAAGTGTGTGTGTCCAAGCCAGCAGAATAATAGCCAATAGCCCATGTTCATTGAGCATGTGCTGTATGCCAAGTATTGTTGAAAGCACTTTATGTACACTAACGTGAGAGGTAGACATGGAGAGCTCTGTGTTGTTAAATTACATGTCCCTATGAAGTCCTTAGTTTCTGCCTTTTTTTTGTATTTGCTTTATTTCCCCTGAGGTTCTTAGTAAAAATTTCTTTTCCATAATTTCAAGTTCATCATGCCTGAAATGTAAGGATGAGGATTCATCCACACCTTGCATGGGTCAAGAAGGTTACTCTTGTAGTGGGATGGTGTTCCATGAAGGGCAGATTGAATTGCTGCATTAAAGAATTAAATTAAGTAATAAAAATGACCCTTTCTCAGTTTAAAATATTCTTTCTAGCCTATCATTTTTAGTATTTCTGAAGATGTTATAATAAGAATCGTTCTTTGGTAAGAATTGAATTTGTCTAGACTCTGATAGCCATGGGGAAATTGGGAAGAACTCAAACAAAGTTTATATGGTGATGGGTGGATGGTGCTGGTGGTGAAGTATTGATAAATGAATAACCTGCCTATTGGTCAGAGTTTATACTGACTACTTTCAAAGCAAAGAACATCTTCTCAGGCATATTTTGAAAGATATATTCATTTGTGAAGGAAGAAAAAAAATTTCTTTAAATGGTCAGAAGTTTGCAACAACCTCTGGTTTTTTAGAAATGATATATCTTAAAATATAAAACAAAACAAAACAGAAACCCAAGCACCTTTAAAATATAAAAAATTTTTTCACATGATAGAAACTTGGCTACCTTGGACTCTGGTGGGGAGATGTTTTGATGTTCCCCTCTACTTCTTTTTAAAATAACCTTTTATATTCTGGTGCTTGTGAAAAATACCTTTGATTCTCCCTTGGCCTCTTCCACTGAATTGGAAAATTTGGTTCCATTCTCTTAGCAGGTAAATAGCCTTAAAACCATTCATAGTTCTGTCAGGGTAGAGAAGAGCTGAAAAGCATTACATATGTTCCAAGTTAAGAGAGCCAATCTTTTGCTGTTTTCAAGTGGTTCCTTCCCCTCCCTTCTTCTATTAATGGCTCAACCACAATGGAGCTTTAATCAGCTTCATTGATTTAAAGCTAATTTGCACTTGGCTTCAAGGTTAAGGTCCACAGCACAAGCTGAAGACCTTTAAATCAGAAGTCAGAATGAAAAGGCTTAGGTATATCATATTGTCTGCTGTGCATAAGAATGACAGCTCTTGATGGCTGTGAATTAACTATTGGAGAAAAAAGGCACAAAGCCAGTTTTTCTTCTGTGTTAATATAACCTCTGCTAGCCGAGTAACACAGCATTGCTATCAACATTTCTGCTTCATCATGTAAATTGATGGAGTTGGCTGAAAATACTTTGGTATTGTGATGTTTGCAGCCGTCAATTTCTGCTTGGTTTCAGTTGGATTTCAACCTAATTGCCAAACTGATTCCATCTGTAATAACTTTTAACATTTATTTTTCCCAAAGGGAAAAAAATGTCTTGTCTGTATTCTGCAATTAAGAAGGTGATGAAATATTCAGTGTATGTCTCCACTCTGACTAAATTCTTTTGTTAACTTTATCAGATAAACTATAAAATATTAACTAGGCTCGCTGCTTGAGCATGTGCAGATGGCATAATATTTACCAGGCATATTTTCAATACACATTTAATTTTATAAATTGAATTAACTATTACATAGCTAATTTTTTCCTCTCTTTTCCAAATTGATGCAACAAGCAACCGTGTTGTTGGCTGTATGTACTACGCTAGAACATTTGCGAGTAATCACATAAGCTTAGCTGTGTATATAATAAATAACATTTCCTCCAAACTTAACCACGCGAAATCAAATCAGGCAGAAATAATGCTATTTTCTAAGCAAAATTATGCTGAGTAGCAATGTGCAGGTTCTTTGCTCTCTTTTTTTTGACAGCTCAGTTTTTCAAATTTTCTGGAACATTTAAATAGGTAAGTTAAATTTACCCACCTCTCTTATCCTCCATACAACTGACCTAAATATCCATAGCTGTATCTTCTCTGCTATTCCCAAATACACTAATTTAATAGCCCACAGACTGCTTCACTTCAAGCAGATTTTTTTCAGAATGTGCTTTGGACTGAATCAAGGTCAAATTCTAAATCGTGATTTGAAGCTCACTCTAATTAAGAACCATAAAACCTCTTTTTTTTTTAAAAAAAATTAATGAACAAAAGGCTTAGTTATTGATGAGATGGTAAAATGTCTAAATGGGCCTGCCTAGCTGAGCGCAGATTCCTCCAAAGCTGTTCTTCATTCAGTGCCATCAAGGATCTCATGGTCTATCTGATAAGGAGAAAAACGTGAAAGAAAACAGTTATAATCCAGTGTGATACATGCTATATTGAAGATGCACTGTAGGGATTGGAGAAAAGAGAGTGTATAGCTAATTCTGGGAGTCAGGAATAATGTGATGGAGGAGATGACAATTTAGCTCAGATTTACATGGTTGCCCATGTACGTAAGGGGGATACAGGATAAAAACGATATTCTAGGCAAAGGGACCAGCATATGTGAAGTGATGAATGTTTGATGCCATGGTAGATGTGTGAAATGCATACAGTATGAAGTAAGGAGTGGTGAGAGAAGAAATAAGGAGGGTAGTTGCAGTGCAGACACCAGAGGTCGTATTAATAGGACCTACTGATGTCATGATTCTATGACCCAGGTAGCCATAGGAGTAGGACATGCTGGAAACTACGTAACAGTAGGCAAAAGGCAAGTGGTGGAGAGGACAGAGTGAGGATTAGAGGGTGAATTCCTTGAGGTCCCCAGAAATTACTTAGGGAGCTGCAACTTAAGAGCAGAATGAAACTCAGCTATGAGCAGGATGGGGATGGCATGGATGTTCAAAACAATTCATTTTGAATATGGCACCTTATTTTGTACCACAAGTTGGTCTACACCCCTGAATCATATTCAAGTTTACAGGAACTTCAAAGGTGTGGAATCTGATTTAATCGTGTCACGTTATGCACTCAAAAGTGGTTTGGAGTGTCCCTCATGCCCCTCTCCCATTAACTGATTGTAAACATAATTACTTTGTGTCATGCGGTATAAAATGATTACTTCCACAGAAGAGCAAGCAATTCCACCCATGATGAGGAGTCTGTGGGTTAGCCCAGAAAACTTAGGTCTTTTCCTAAGTGGAGAGACTAGCGTAGGTTGTATGAGGGATGCAGAGGTGAATAAGGCCTCCAAGAACTTTCACTGGAGTTGAGGACACAAAGCATGAATACATCATGTTCTAAATAGCAAAAGCATTAAATTATTCAAAACAACACAATTTAGCAATAGAGGGGATGGCTCAGATGCAAAGGGGGTGCTTATAGCACTGAGGCAATATCAATATCATTGCATGTACTTATTTTAGAATGTATCAGTCCATAGCAATGTTGACAACCCACTTCAATTTGTACACGTAAGTTAAACATAAAACACATGTTTTGTAGATGAGCTGAGACAGTGATGATAGATTATCTCAAGTGAAAGAAGGGAGATGAAGCTAAAAAGACACGTGTAATAGAAGTGCAATGCAAAACTAGATTGGAGCTAAAATTTGTTCACACAAAAGAGCAGGAACGTGCACAAGGACTGAATTCTCAAAAAAGCAAAGGGATGAGTTTGGAGAATCACTGTTTTAACATCACTGTTTATTTACAGTATATTACATTAAAACATTAGTTTTAATTCCCAAGTTAACTAATATAATCTCTCACTATCACATTTAATTATTCAGAACATTATTGGCGCCATCATCATTATCATCCTTAAGGGCAGCTCCAGGCAAAACTGTGCAGAAGACCAATGTTCAACACCCCCAGC
This sequence comes from Equus quagga, assembly GCF_021613505.1. Taxonomy (NCBI): domain Eukaryota; kingdom Metazoa; phylum Chordata; class Mammalia; order Perissodactyla; family Equidae; genus Equus; species Equus quagga. The sequence goes on from NC_060281.1 coordinate 45,444,659, forward strand.
TCCACTTTCAAGTCCTTCTCTGCTTTAGTCCTGGTTGCCTTCCCACTTGGGGCTCAGAGCTATTATCACCACCCTGACAATCCCCTATGGACATCTGCTCTAGGAAAAACAAACAAACAAATCTATTCACACTGAGGTGCTAAAATGGGAGAAGTTGAATTTTAACTCTCTCTGCCCAGAGCATTCACATTACCGCTATGGGCAGAGCCTTTCACTAAAGGAAGGCCGTTGGCTTGGGTGTTTGGGCTCTAGCTAGTTCAGAGAAGAAACGCTCTTAGCAGGTGTTGATCATTCCTTCACCCCTGAGCTCACATGGACATAGTCACCTGCTGTACCTACTGCCTTCATCACCTCTTATCTGTATTATGACAACAGCCTCTGGTTGGTCTTTTCATTTTTCAAGCGGTTCCCCATAATAGGACCTAGTAAGCTAAAAAATTATCTAAGCACATGTGTAAGAATAATATTCAAGTTACGACTTAACTCAGTTGCTCTAGAATCCTAAGGAGCTTTTAATTGTCCATTAGGAAAATTCTTCTTCAACTACTTTGAATAACCCCTGTCCTCCTACCTCATTTCTCTACACTGTCCAAGCCAAGATTTACTCACTAAATCCCAGAGTTCCTCCATAGTCTCACATTTGCAATCTTTCCGCTACTCTGTGTCTGTTGTTTCAGAATACACACTCACTTTACTCAACCATCATTTCTTTCTAACCCTGACTACCCTAATCACTCACCTTTTGTGTACAGTTTTATGGCTTATTTTAGGTATTTCCTGATGTGTTGCTTCTGATGTGTGACTTTTAATATTGCTGTTGGCTTGCAGTTCTTGGTAAACAAGGAATAGCCAACATATCACAATAGCTTCCACTTATAGAGCCCTTACTACAAGATAATATATTTCATACATTATTAATAATCCCACCTGACAGTCATCATCATTCCCACTTTGTAAATGAGAAAACCGAGGCAAAGAGAGGTTAGGCAACTTGACCAAATTTAGCTAGTATGTGGCAAAGCATGGATTTTAGTCTTACTCTCTTTGTTGAAACACTGCCTCTCTATCACTTTTATATTATTCACATTCATACTGGTCTATGTAGGGAGAAGGCTTGCTTTTGTTGTCAAGAATTTCTTCTATGAGTCTTGAAAGCCTAGCAAACATGACTTTCTTAGGAACTGCCCTTTAAATTTAAAAACAGAAGATTTAGATACTATTAATGTGACAGGCATTTGCAAGCACTGTTTAATTCATCTCACATCAGTATCTGGTCACATGACAGTAATATAATTTCACCCGATTACAGCCACATGAGAAACTGACAACCTGATGCCCTGGGAACTGAGTCCTTCAGTTAAATTCCCCAACCCTCATTTTGAAGATTTATGCTACCGTAGCATGCAAATCTATCCCATAGCATCAAAAATACGAAATTGTCTGTGGTAGTTATTATACATTTCTGCTTATTGATCACATATTGATGCACAGTGAAACTTGTCTTGGTTAAGCAGAGGATAAACTAGGAGATAAAATTAAAAGGAATAAAATATAATACTTTAATTGCATTTGTGGCCAAGGGACCTACATTATACAGCAACCAGCGTGTAACAGTGTACTTCATGTTCCATGATTTACCTTGTTGATAATTGCTTTGCACTCCTAATAAATTAACCCACAGAAAATCCATTCATCTGCATCTTCTTTTTATGCAGAGCTAGAGGAAAAAGGACCAGTATAGCAATTTGAGTGGTAATCATGCACTGATTGTAGCAAAGAAAGTAGCATGGTGAGAGTCTTAAGCATTCTGAAAGCATTTCTTTGTACGAAAAGAGGAAGGAAAAAAGAAGAGAGGCCTTTTGTTAAGTTCTGTTTTTGTCTTATTTGCTATGGAGAATATATTATATTCTAGGTCAAAAATTCTTGTTTAATACTGTATATTTCTGGCTAGATATTTTATTTTAATATCATTCATCTATTTTCTTTAAATATTCATAGAAAATTCTCATTGTTATGTTTAAGATTCTTGTAAGGAAAGAATGTATAAATATGTTATTGTATTCCTATGGACTTCCTTCTATAAATATTATTCCATGGTAAATCTCACATTTTAAGCTGCCCAATTTTTTTTTTGTTAGACTCTGTAATCAAAATCATTTTTTAATACTTTGTCTACTTTTATTCTAATACTTCATATACTTTCAATGCTTTTTGTTCTGCCTAATGCCTTGATATCACTTAGCTCACTTGATCCTCACATTCAACAATGGTGGAGTGGAAAGAATGCTGAAGGAGTGAGGAGACAGGATTTATGGTTTCCACCCTGCTGCTAAATTGGGTATAACATTGACTTTATTGTTTTACTTATCTGTGTCTCAGTTTTCTTTATCTTAACATAAGAAGATTATAGAAGATGATCTCTAAGGTCGTTTACAAATTCCAGGATATGTAGGAAAAACATTATGGGTGATTAAGGTTCACAGAAGCAAATGACTTTCCCAGTTTCATAAAGGTGGATGGGGGGGAGGAGAAGGGCAAGAACTGGTTCTGCTTCCAGCAACATGGCAAACTTGATACCCTGACTAAACTTCCTGAAGAAAACAACTAAAAATGCTGCTTAGTATAATTTTTTAAAATGTTCTTTAGATTCATCAGTGAACTGGCAAGGAAATGGGAATTCCATTGCTGTAGTAGAGGAAATCCAATTATATGTGAATCTCAGATAAACAGTGAATAATTATTCAGTATGAATATATCCCAAATATTACGTGGGATATACTTATACCAAAAAATTATTTGCTATTTATGTAAAATTCAAATTTAATTGGACATCCTATATTTTTATTTCCTAAATCTGACAACCTACTCAGAGGCTAAAAACTAAGTGAAAGCGGGACTCTGGAGAAGAATTGACTAGAACTGAAGCTACTTTCACAATGAAGGTATTTGCTGAATCCAGATGAGCTTTGGCTTTTGCATTCCCACAGAAGAGGGAGAGGAAAGGAATTTAATAGGAGATCCATTGAATAAAACTAGGATCTCAAAAGGCTACATGCTCTCTGTTTAGGTAACTAGAATTAAATATGGTCCCTGTCCTGGATTGTATGTGTGTAAGAAGGTAGTATTGATAGCAATAAAAATTTCCTGTCTCAAGCCTTACTGTTGGCTGGGGAAAGGGAGGAAATTTACCCTGAGAATTTGTACCTGAATTATATACCTTGTTGGCCTCAATAAACTGAAATCAATCATTTAACTTAAACTAAACCTTAGTTAACAATGTGGTTAGGCATCTGGGAGAAGCAAAGTCAAATACCTTGGGAAAATCTCATGTTCAACCCATGTCTCAAAGAATTCCCATATATAATCCAAGGAAGATAAGCTCACATACAAACGCAACAAAACTGCAAGGAAATATGGCACTATGAATGAAAGTCAGCAGAAACAAAGTTCAGTAGAAACCCAAAGACTTCAAATATTGAAATTATCAGACAAGGGATATAAAATATATGCTATCAGTATGCTTAAAGAGATAAAAAGGAAATTGAAAATGAGCAAGAGTCTTAACAATGATCAAGTAGATTTTTAAAAAATTCAAATACAGTTTTTAGGAATGAAAAAATATGCAATACTTGAAATTAAACTTTGAACAAATGGCACAAACAGAAGATTACATCTATACACATTAAGATGTATAATGATATGATACATTTAAAGTGTACTTATAATGCAAAAAAGAGGAAAAACAAATGGGAAATAAAAAAGAGTGGTTAAAATAAATTGGAATTCTTAAGGAAAGGAGAGAGTAAATGGAGGAGAAGCAATCATTAAAAATATAATGGCTGAGAGTTTTCCAAAACTATTTAAAGTCACCAGTCTTCAGAGCCAGAGACTATAACAAATGCCACAGGATACTTCAGTGAAATCCACCTCTAGAGACTTTAGAGCGCAAATCTACGATCCTAAAGAAAAACAGAAGATCTTCAAAGCTGACTGAAAAAAACAGATCATGTATAAAGAAGTAACCGGATAAGTAATAGTCAAAAGAAGTTGACATAATTATATTAATATCAAGCAAAATGAGCTTAAGTCAAATAGTTAGAGATAAAGGATGATTATATAAATGTAAAAATTTCTAGTTAGCCAAATCTATCATTATGGTAGGAGATTTAAAATGATATCACAGTAATTGTTAGGTTAAGCTGATAATAAAATCGGCAAAGATAGAGAAGAGCCAAAGAGCAGAATTAACAAGTGTTAATTGTGAACCCCACATTTATCTCAAGTATTCATGGGAAAAAATAGACCATATATTGGCCATAAAATAAGGTTCAACAAATTTCAACGGACTAAGCTCGTGCTGATCATTTTTTGAAGACAAAACAATGGAGTTAGAAATTAAGAACAAACTACAACCAACAAAACCAGAGACATTTGAAGATCAAGAAATATATTTATAAATAAAGTATGAGTCAAATTAGAAATTATAATAAAATTAGAAAATATTTAGAATAGAACAAAAGCAAAAATACTACATATCATGACTTATAGGATACAGCAAAATTGATACTTAGAGGAAAATTTATAATTTGAAATGCTTACATTAGAAAGGAAAAAAGGGGGCTGGCCTGGTGGCGCAGCGCTTAAGTGCTTACGTTCTCCCTCAGAGGCCCCGGGTTTGCCAATTCAGATCCCAGGTGCGGACATGGCACCGTTTGGCACGCCATGCTGTGGTAGGCATCCCACATATAAAGTAGAGGAAGAGGGGCATGGATGTTAGCTCAGGGCCAGTCTTCCTCAGCAAAAAGAGGAGGATTGGCAGCAGTTAGCTCAGGGCTAATCTTCCTCAAAAAGAAAGGAAAAAAGGCAAAACATTACTGAATTAAAATTTTAACATATGACACCACAAGAATAAAACAACAACAGAATATAACTTAAAAATGTAGATCAAATGGAAATTATAATAAAATAGAAAACAAAAGCATAATGTAATCCACAAAGCCAAACGCTTTTTCTTTGAAAAGAATCTACTGGCCAAATTGATCAAATAAAAAAGAGAACACAAAAATAATAATTTAGGAATAAAAGAAACCATTACTACTGGGTCTGCATATGTTCAAAGAATAATTAACAACATTATGCCAGTGTTGAAGTCTTACTAGAATTAGAAAAATTTCCCAAAATATAATTTACCATAATTAACACAATAAGAATAGACAATCATAATAATTATATAATCATTAAAGAAACTGGTTCAGTAGTTAAAAACTTCTACACACACACACACACACAGCTCAAACAAACAAAAAACAAAACAAACCATTTATCCAGATGGTTTAGTCAATGAGGTTTATATAACATTCAAGGAATAAATTATTCCAATTTTGTACAAACTAATCTAGGGAGTAGAAAAAGTCTCATCTTACTCATAGAGATGAATATCTCCAAAATATTAATAAAATGAATCACACAGTGTATATAGAAGATAATATATAACTAAGCTGGCATTCTTCCAACCATAAGGAATGCAAGGCTGGTGTTACATGAAAAAAAATTAACTTGTAATTTATCATATTAGTAAATAAAAGAAGAAGTATGAATTATCTCAATAGATGAAGAAAACCACTTTTGGTAAAATTCTGAATTTATCCATTATAAAATCTTATAGCAGGGGCCGGCCCCATGGCACAGTGGTTAAGCTCAGCATGGTTTGCTTTGGTGGTCCAAGTGTGTGGGTTTGGATCCCGGGTGTAGACGTACACTCCACTCCAAGCCACACTGTGGCAGCGACCCATGTATAAGGTGGAGGAAGATTGGCACAGATGTTAGCTTAGGGCTAATCTTCCTCAGTTAAAAAAAAAGTTATAGCAAACTAAAAGTAGATAAAATTTGTCTTCAAGCAATATATATCATTTTAGTGAGACAAGTGATAGTTAATGGAAAAATATTGTAATTATCTCTTTTAAGATTAGGAATATGACAAATTTGCATGCTATTACTATTCCGTTTTTTACATTGTACTAGAAGTTCTGACCAGCAGATTAAGAAAAAATAAATAAATAAGTAAATTGTATAAATATATGCATTGTAAAGGGAGAGAAATGTTGTTTGTAAATAATTGTCTACACAGAAAGCAATATAATAGGCAGATAATTTTTTGAATTAGCAAGATAATTTACTAAGTATAAAATCAATGTACAAAAATTAATGCATATCTATTTATAATTTAAGAATCATTGGAAAATATTTAAAAAGAGAATATAATTTACAATAGCCTCAAAAATATAAGCATTTAGGGAAAAAACTCTACAAAAGATATCCATGATTTTTACAGAGGAAATATCAAAGCTTTATGGAAGTATGTTGAAAAAGCCCTAAATTGATGGAGGACCATATGATATTTATGGACTAAAAGATTCAATATCATAAAGATGTAAATTATACCAAAAATTCTCTTTAGATTAAAAGCAAGTCCAATAAAAATCAGCATAATTCTCTTTGTGATGCTTTACAAGCAGATCCTAAGATTTATATGGAAAAATCAAAAGCCAAGTAAAGCACAGATACTGGTCAAGAACACAAAACTTAGGTGAAGAAACTTTCTTGCAGATACCAAGAATTAATATAAAGAGAACAATTAAAATAATATGATACTGGTAAATGGACTAACACAGAATTATGTTAGGAATTGAACAGAAAGCTCTCAAATAGACCCCCACATACATGGAAATTTTATTTTTGACCCAGTTGACCCTGCAGGGCACCAAGGAAAACAGATTTTTCTGCAAATGTCACTATAACCATATCCATATAGTAAATATGATGAAATTAGACCTCATATTTTACACCATACGTAGATATCTATTCCAAGCTGAGTGAAGACCTAAGCATGTAAGGAAAAACTGTGAAACTTTTAGAAGATAATGTTGGAGATGATCTTTATGATCTTAGTGTAGGGGCGGATTTCTTTAAAAAGAAGCAAAAACAAACTATAAAAAAATAAATTTGATTTCAATAAAATTTGGAGATTTTGTTCATAAAAAGACCTCCTAGAGAATGTGAAAATATGGTCTTCTGACTGAGAGAAGATATTTAGCATAAAGAGCCAAAAATAAATTAATAATCAGAATACATAAAGAGTACATACAAATCAGAATGAAAAGGCAAACAACCTGGTACAGAGATGGACAAAAGTCGTGAACAGGTACTTCACAGAAGAAACTTGAACGGTCTATAAATAAATGAAAAGATACTCAATCTCAGTTTTCAAGGAGATGCTAATTAAAACCACAATGAAATACCATTTCACACTCAGTAGACAGGCAAAAATTAAAAGATTAACAAAAACAGTTATTGGTAAGTCTGTGGAGCAACCGTAACATTTACATCCTCCAAGAGAAGTACACATTTGTGTAAGCACTTTAGAACATCATTGGGAATTGTCTAGTAAAGTTGATGCTATGCATATCCTATAAGCCAGCAGGTCTACTAGTAGGTATATATTCTAGAGAAATTCTTGGGCCAGACAAAAGAAAAATCTTTAGAGTGGTAATTTGGATACTAGCAAAAAATTGGAAGCAATGCAAATGCCCATTAAAATTAGCATGGAGATATAGACACTGTGATATAATCATACAAAGGACAGTGAATCCACATACATAGAACACTTAAAAAAGTATGAGCAGCATCTATAAGCAACAACTGGAACGTATCTCAGAAATGTAATGTTGAGGGGAAAAAGCTAGTCATGTAAGACTGCAGATGAATACAGAAAAATCCACGTTCCAAAGTATGCACAACTAAGCAATACATCGTTTAGGTATGCAAATTGTGTGGTAAAACTACAAAGAAACAAATGGAATAATAAACATGAAATTCAGGAGAGTAGTTACATGTGGAGGGAGAAAAGCAGGGGCTTCACAGATAATGGTAACTGGATGGTGGATATATGGGTCTTAATTGTACTGTGTCTTTATATTACAAGTATTTATAAATGTTCCTTTGCATCTATTCAATATTTTAAAAAATATTTTTAAAAAATCGAATAAATCCAAGTTTCTGATCCCTGTTGCAGTGCTCATTCTAGTGCACTACATACATGGTCACTGGCTTTTCTCTATTTTGTGTATTATAGAACAATTCATTACACACACATATACCCACATTATTGTTATTGTATGATAGTTACCTTTCAGTTCTCAATCACCTGCTAATTTACCATGCCTTCCAAATGCAAACATTTTATTGGTTTCAAACTAAGTTTCACTGTGTTCCTTGAGAATGAAAAACATTAATTAAAACTGGAGTTATGAATAAACAACCTATGGGGCCAGCCCCGTGGTGTAGTGGTTAAGTCTGGTGCACTCCGTTTTGGCGGCTTGGGTTTGCAGGTTCAAATCTAGGGCGTGGACCTACAGCACTCGTCAAGCCATGTTATGTCAGTGACCCACATATAAAGTAGAGGAAGATTAGCACAGATGTTGGCTCAGGGCTAATCTTCCTCAAGCAAAAAAAGAGGAAGATTGGCACTGGATGTTAGCTTATTTCAAAGAGAATTCCTCAAAAAAAAAAAAAAAAAAAAAAAACCAAACCTTTAATACAAATGGAAGAAGAACCTTCCACTGAAGAATCTGAAAAAGCTGGCTGCTGGGATAGTATAGCGTAATGGTTAAAGGTGCAAGTTTGAAAGTTGAACACATATGAATTTTAATCCTGTTCTACTGTGTACTAAATGATTGACTTTGACATGTTATTTACTTCTGAGTCTTTTTTAAAATTGAAGTTTAGTTGACGTACAATGTTATATTAGTTTCAGATGTACAACATAGTGATTCAACATTTATACACATTAAGAAATGAATACCACAGCAAGTCTAGTGACCATGTGTCACTATATAAAGTTATTATAATATTATTGACTCTATACTCTATGCTGTGCATTACATCTTGCGTCTTATTTATTTTATAACTAGAAGTTTGTACCTCTTAATCCCTTTCAGCTATTTCACCCATCCCCTTCACGTCTGGTGACTATCAGTTTGTTCTTTGTATGTACGAGTTTGTTTCTGTTTTGTTTTGTTTGTTCACTTGTTTTGGTTTTCAGATTCCACATATAAGTGAAATCATACAGTATTTGTCTTTCTCTATCTGACTTATTTCACTTAGCATAATACCCTCTAGGTCCACCTATGTTGTTACGAATGGCAAGATTTCCTTCTTTTTTATGGCTGAATAATATTCCATTGTATACAATGGAATATGGACACTTAGGTTGCTTCCCTGTCTTGGCTATTGTAAATAATGCTGCAATAAACATAGAGGTGTGTATATCTTTTAGAATTGGTGTTTTTGTTTTCTTTGGATAAATACCCATTCTGTTTTCCTTAGTGGCTGCACCCATTTACATTTCTACCACCAGTGTACAGGAGTTCTCTTTCCTCCACATGCTTGCCAACATTTGTTGTTTGTTGTCTTTTTGATGATAGCCATTCTTACAGGTGTGGGTGATATTTCACTGTGGTTTTGATTTGCATTTCCCTGATGATTAATGTTGTTGAGTATATTTTCATGTCTGTTGGCATCTCTTTGTCTTCTTTGGAAAAATGTCTATTCAGGTCCTCAGCCCATTTTTAATCACATTGTTTTTGTGATATTGAGTTGTATGATTTCTTTACATATTTTGGATTTAATCCCTTATCAGCTATATCATTTGCAAATATCTTCTCCCATTAAGTAAGTTGCCTTTCGTTTTTGTTGATGGTTTCCTTCACGATGCAAAAGCTTTTTAGTTTGATGTAGTGTCATTTGTTTAATTTTGCTTTGCTGCCTTTGCCTGAGGAGACAGATCCAAAAAGATATTGCTAAGTCCAAGAGCTGACTGCCTATGTTTTCTTCTAGGAGTTTTATGTCTTAGATTTAAGTCTTTAATCTATTTTGTGTTTATTTTTCTGTATGGTGTAAGATAGTGGTCCAGTTTTATTCTTTTGCATGTAGCTGTCCAGTTTTCCCAATATCGTTTATCAAAGAGAATGTCTTTTACCCATTGTGTATTCTTGCCTCTTTTGTTGTAGATTAATTGAACATATAAAGCATGGGTTTATTTCTGGGCTCTCTACTCTGTTTCATTGATCTTTGTGTCTTTTTTTATGCCGGTATCTTACAGTTTTGATCTCTACAGCTTTGTAGTACAGTTTGAAATCAGGAAGCATGGTACCTCCAGCCTCGTTCTTTTTTCTCAAAATTGTTTTGGCTATTTTGGTCTTTTGTGATTCCATACAAATTTTAGGATTATTTGTTTTAGTTCTGTGAAAAATGCCATTGGAATTTTAATAGAGTCTGCACTGAATCTATAGATTGCATTGGGTAGTATGGATGTTTTAACAATATTAATTCATCCAATACATAAGCATGATACATCTTTCCATTTTCTTGTGTCATCTTCAATTTCTTTCATCAATGTCTTATATCTTTCAGAGCATAGGTCTTTCACCTCCTTGGTTAAATTTATTCCTTGGTACTTTATTCATTTTGCTGCAATTCTAAATGGAGTTGTTTCGTAATTTTTCTTTCAGATTGTTCACTATTAGTGCATAAATGCAATATATTCCTATGTATTGATTTTGTATCTTGCAACTTTACTGAATTCACTTATTCTATTTTTTTGAGTGGAGTCTTCAGGGTTTTCTGTATATAATATCAGGTCATCTCAAAACAGTGACAGTTTTACTTCTTTCTTTCCAATTTGAATGACTTTTATTTCTTTTTCTTGTCTGATTCCTATGGCTATACTTCCAATACTATGTTGAATAAAAGTGGCAAAAGTGAGCATCATTGCTTTGTTCCTGATGTTAGAGAAAAAGCTTTCAGCCTTTCACTGTTGAGTATGATGTTAGTTGTGGGTCTGTCATATATGGCCTTTATTAGGTTGAGTTATACTCCCTCTATACCAACTTTTTTGAGAGTTTTTAAAATCATAAATGAATGTTGAATTTTCTCAAATGCTTTTTCTGAATCTCTTGAGATGAGCATATGATTTTTATCCTTCATTTTGGTAATGTGGTGTATCGTGTTGATTGATTTGTAGATATTGAACCATCCTTTCATCCCTGGAATGAATCCACTTGATCATGGTCTATGATCCTTTTAATGTATTGTTGAATTGGTTTGCTAATGTTTTATTGGAGATTTTTGCATAGATGTTCGTCAGTGATATTAGCCTATAATTTTTCTGTTTTGTAGTGTCTTTGGTTTTGGTATCAGGGTAATGCTGGCTTGGTAGAATGAGTTTGGAAGTGTTCCTTCCTCTTAGATTTTTTGGAGTAGTTTGAAAAGGGTAGGTATTAACTCTTCTTTGAATGTTTGGTAGAATTTACTAGAGAAGCCATCTTGTCCTGGACTTTTGTTTGTTGGGAGATTTTTGATTATAGATTCAATTTCATTACTAGTAATTAGTGTGTTCAGATTTTCTATTTCTTTCTGATTCAGTATTGGAAGGTTATATGTTTCTATAACTTTATCCTTTTCTTCTAGGTTGTCCAGTTTGTTGACATATAGTTGTTTCTAGTAACCTCTGATGATCCTTTGTATTTTTGTGTTGTCAACCTCAAACATCTTGTCTTTCTTTTCTGATTTTATTTATTTGGGTCCTCTCTCTTTTTCCCTTGATGAGTCTGGCTAAAGGTTTATTAATTTTCTTTTTCTTTACAAAGAAACAGCTCTTAGTTTCATTGATCTTTCCTATTATTTTTTAGGTCTCTATTTTGTTCATTTCCACCATAACCTTTATTATTTTATTCCTTCTACTAACTTTGGGCCTTGTTTTTTCTTTTTTCTAGTTCCTTTAGGTGTAAGGTTAGGTTCTTTATTTGAAATTTTTCTTGTTTCCTTAGATAGGCCTGTATTGCTATAAACTTCCCTCTTGGGACTGCTTTTGCCGCATACCATAGGTTTTGAACCATTGTTTCCATTCTCATTTGTCTCAAGGTATTTTTGGATTTCCTCTTGGATTTCTGCATTGACCCATTGGTTGTTTAGTAGCATGTTGTTTAGTCTCCATGTGTTTGTGTTTTTTTTCAGTTTTTTTTCTTGTAATTGATTTCTAGTTTCATACAGTTGTGGTCAGAAAAGATGCTTGATATTATTTCCATTGTAAATTATTGAGACGTGTTTTGTGGCCTAACGTGTGATCTATCCTGGAGAATGTTCTATGTGTACTTGAAAAGAATGTGTACTCTGCTGTTTTTGTATGGAATCTTCTGTACATATCTATTAAGTCATCTGGTCTAATATGGCATTTAAGGTCAATGTTTCCATGTTGATTTTCTGTCTGGATAATCTATCCATTAATGTAAGTGGAGTGTTAAAGTCCTTTACTATTATTGTGCTATGCTGATCTCTCCCTTTATGCTCGTTAATATTTGCTTTATGCACTCAGATGCTCCTATGTTGACATTTACAAGCGTTGTATCTTCTTGCTGAATTGATCTCTTTATCATTATGTAATGTCCATTTTATCTTTTATTGTAGTCTTTGTTTTGAAGTCTATTTTGTCTGAATAAGTATTGTTAGCCCAGCTTTCTTTTCATTTTTCATTTGCATAGAATATCTTTTTCCATCCCTTCAATTTCAGTCTGTATGAGTCTCTTGTAGGCAAAACATATGTGAGTATTGTATTTTTATCCATTCAGTCACCCAATGTCTTTTAACTGGAGTATTTAGTCTATTTACATTTAAAGTAATTATTGATAAATAAGTACTTATTTCCATTTTGTTAATTGTTTTCTGGTTGTTTTTGCAGTTCTTCTCTGTTTCTTCTTCTCTTGCTCTCTTCCCTTGTGATTTGATGACTTTCTTTAGTGTTATTTTTACAATTTCTCTTTATTTTTTGGTATCTATTATGGGTTTTTGGTTTGTGGTTACCATGAAGTTCATGTATAAGAACCTATGTATATAGCAATGCATTTTAAGTTGATGGCTACTTAATTTTGAGCATGCTCTAGAAGCATGAACTTTTTTACTCTCCACCCAATATTTTATGTTTTTGATGTCATATTTTACATTTTTAATTTTGTGTATACCTTAACTAATTATTGTAGATATAGATGATTTTACTACTTTTTGTCTTTTAACCTTCAAACTAGCTATATAGGTCATTGATCCACCACCTCTACCGTATGTTTGCCATTACAAGTGAGATTTTTTCTTTCATAATTTTCTTATTTCTAATTATGACCTTTTCTTTTCCCTTTAAAGAAGTCTTTTTAACATTTTCCGTAAGGCTAGTTTACTGCTGATGAACTCCTTTAGCTTTTGCTTGTCTGGGAACATCTCTCTCTCTCCTTCAATTCTGAATTTCTTGGGTGTAAGTTTTTTCCTTTTAGCACTTTGAATATATCATGCCACGCCTTTCTGGCCTTTAAAATTTCTACTGAAAAAATCATCTGATAGTCTTATGGGGATTCCCTTGTACATATCTAATTCTTTTCCTCTGGCTGCTTTTAAGATTCTCTCTTCAGTTTTAACTTTTGAAATTTTAATTTTAATGTGTCTTGGTGTGGGTCTCTGTGGGTTCATTTTATTTGGGACTCTCTGTGCTTCCTGGACTTGGATGTCTGTTTCCTTTGCCAGGTTAGAAAAGTTTTCAGCCGTTATTTCTTCTAATAGGTTTTCTGTCCCTTTATATCTCTCTTCTCCTTCTTGTAGCCCTATAACGTGAATGTTAGTATGTTTGCTGTTGTCCCAGAGGCCCCTTAAACTATTCTCACTTTTTAAAATCCTTTTTTTCTTTTTTCTGTCTCAATTGAGTGATTTTCATTACCCTGTCTTCCACATCACTAATCAGTTCTTCTGCATTATCTAATCTGCTGTTGATTCCCTCTAGTGTACTTTTCATTTCTGTTATATTCTTCAGCTCTGATTGGTTCTTTTTTATATTTTCTCTCTCTTTGTTGAAGTTCTCACAGTGTTCATCCGTTCTTCTTCCATTTTCAGTGAGCATCTTTATGACCATTATTTTGAACTCTCTATCTGATAAATTGCTTACTTCTGTTTTGTTAGTTCTTTTTCTGAGGTGTTGTCTTATTCTTTCATTTGAAACATGTCCCTCTGTTTCCTCATTTTGCCTAACTCTCTGTGTTTGTTTCTATATTTTAGGTAGGTCAGCTACATCTCCTGGTCTTGAATGGTTGGCTTTTGGCCTTATGTAGAAGGTGTCCTGTGGGTAGTGCAATCTCCCCTGGTCACCGTAGTCAGTCAGGTGCTCCAGGTGTGTCCCCTATGTAGGCTGAATGCACCCGCCTAGTATACGTGGGCTGTGATTATTGCAGGAATGCTAGTGTGTGAGGCTGGCCTCCCCAGTTGGGAGCCACTTTGGAGGGGAGTCATTTGGGGCAGGTCTGCATGGGAACGCTGGGGCGGGGTGAGTGGTGTTAGCAAGGTAGATGGAGAGTGTCAGAAATACTTTTGTTAGGGCTAGGTCAGCTAGGTAGAAGGAGAGTAAAAATAATGGCTCCCACTAGTGCTTCTTTCCCCAGAGAACATTCCAACAGATCCCTGCCCTTCTGGCACATGCCCTAAAATTAATCAGTGAATCTCCTTCATGCATAACCCAGGCAATTTTCAAATTGCTGCTTCTACACTGCAACTCAGAGTGAGTGAGTTTGTGCTCATGCTCTTTAAGAGCAGAGTGTCGGTTTCCTGTGTATAGCCCTCTGGTTCTCCCAGACGTAAGCCCTCCTGGTTTTTAAAGCCAGATGTTATGTGAACCCATCTTCCTGATGCTGTTGCCCTGGGCTGGGGAGCCTGATATATGGCTTGGGTCCCTCATTCCTCCAGGAGGACCTCCACAGATGTGATATCCCTCCAGCTTGTGGGTCACCATGCTGGGGGTGTGGGTCCTGACTGGACTGTATTTCTGGCCCTTCTGCCCTTCTCAGTGTGGTGTTTTCTTTGTATTCTTAGTTGTGGAAAATCTGTTCTGCTAGTCTTCAGGTTGTTCTTAGCAATAGTTGTTCTATACATATAGTTTTCGTGTGTCTGTGGGAGGAGGTTAGCTAAGGATCTTCCTACTCTGCCATCTTGATCATCCTCCCCTACTTTCTAAGCCTTTAATTCTTCATAATGCTTAGGCTGTTGGGAGGATTGTTTGGACTGGTATAGGGACAACATTTATTTGAGTGCCTATTAGAACTTAGTATCAGATAATTGATAGCTATTAATGTTACTATTATTATTACTTTAATTTTTATAGAGTAAGAAAGATGCAAAGTTAGCACATAGAGCTGTGGGAAGTAAAAATATACTTTTAAATCAGCTTTTATTACAAGTGTAAAACTTCCAGCTTTTATATGCTTCAGAGAGCATATTGTTATTTTCTGAGTGGGAAGTCAAATAAATAGAACTAATTTCTCATCATTACCATGTATTTGTCATCTGACCTGACCCCTCATAATCTCATTTTTCTCACCTGAAATATACTGATAATGATGGTGATGGTTATGATGCTGATACTTTCCCTTAACATTTCACCGAGTTTTTGTGACTCTCCAATGGGGTAATATATAGGAAAACTTATTTAATAAATATGTCATTGTTATATTATAAAAAACATTTTTTTGAACATTGTCTATAGTTTTCTATGAACAAAAAGGCAAATGCTCCAGTTTACAATGTAGGTGATTATGTTTTCATGACCTCTGGTCATTACCGTTGAAGCAGCATAAAAGTGGTTGTGTAAAATGTCACATAGCAACATGTCCCATCTGCTTAGCAACAGAAAGAGGAGAGGTAACAAAACATTTAAACAGAGAACCTTTAGAAAAACAAAAGTAAAAAATCCTCAAACTCTAAACCTACCAAAATTTTTTTTCCTTTAAAAGCAAAACCAAACCATGAAATTGTTTCCTCAAAGAAATTCTACCAAGCTGCCTAACAGCATTGAATGCATTTTGTTATGAACCTCATCATGTAATTCATTTAAATGGCAAAACTTTGAAGTGTCACAATAATCTAGATGACTTCCTTAGCCTCTACATGATCAGTGTGAGGTAAGAGCAATAAAATACCCTATAGGAGAAAAACTCTCCTGTGTCGCAAATTAACTTTCCAGAACACCAGGGTATAATTTAGTGCTCTGTAAGAAGCGATTTATTAAATGTTGTTGAGAAGAGTTCATTTACCTCATAGCAGCAAGTGGCTTGCTACAGGAGAATTGCTTACTCACCTTAGATACTTTGGAGTAAATTCATTATAGGTTTACTCCTCTGGGGGCTAAAGGAACAGTCTACTGCTGCTGTAATGATGGATAATTATACTATGCAATTTCTGCATTATTCTGCTTACCAGCTGATGGACTACCGTTCTTAACAGGTTTCCCATATCTTTTTGATGTGGATTAAGGAGTTTTGAGAATGTTTCAATGTATTCTTCAGGTAGTACTTTATTTCATCGACTCTGAAACACCATTCATTGTAAGATGTACCATTATATTATGTACCAAGACAGAAAAAAAATCCTGTTAATTAAACCTGGACAGAGTGAGTACTTATTAAGAATATTTCATGCTTGTTGGGAAAACTCTTTTAGACTTATTCAGATATAGATATTTAATCACATATTACTCTTATAATTCATAAAAAGGAAAATAGAAATAAAATTATATTGGTTAAGGTATTCCCAAAACATCTTCAAATTCAGAGTTTAACTTTCTTGAATTATTTTTCAACTCCGAGTCATTTATATCCATGTTTTCTCACAAGATATTTTACTCTGTGCATCAAGAGGAATGGTGAGTCAGGATATCTCCAAGATTATTTCACTATTTTCACTAGCATTAAATTCCAAGTCATTGACACTGGCTAGGTTTCATATGGATTCAAACATCCCAGAAAGTGTCAATGGAAGGATTTCAAGCAACAACCAGAGCTCATATTCTTTCTCAAATGGCCCTTAAATATTTTGTTGACAGAAAACTAAGAAGTTACAGTTTCCCAATTAAGCCACCAGAAAAAATAACCAACTTTATAGGTATGTTACTTACATACCTATAATATTTCCTTAGGCTACTTTTCTAAAAGTAGAATCTGGGTTGAAAGCAGATGTTTTTAAAGGACTTTAGTACATTGTATTATATTGACTTTGAAATAAATTGGAAACTATTTCCTCTAGAGACTTGCTTCCCAACACCCTTGCCAATGACAAATTTTATTATTTTCATGTATTATTAATTATATAAATGAAAATTTTAACTTATTGTTTAATTTGCATTTCATTCATTATAAGTGATGTTGATGCTTTCATATATTTTATGTGTATTTCTTCTGTACATTTTCTTTTTTTTTTTTTTTTTTAAAGATTTTATTTTTTCCTTTTTCTCCCCAAAGCCCCCCGGTACATAGTTGTGTATTCTTCGTTGTGGGTTCCTCTAGTTGTAGCATGTGGGACGCTGCCTCAGCGTGGTCTGACCAGCGGTGCCATGTCCGCGCCCAGGATTCGAACCGACGAAACACTGGGCCGCCTGCAGCGGAGCGCGCGAACTTAACCACTCGGCCACGGGGCCAGCCCCTTCTGTACATTTTCTATTCATTGTTTTTGCCCATTTTTCAATGAGCATGTTTGTTTTATTATTGATTTGTGAAAGCTTTTTATAAATTAAGGATTTTCAATATATAGTAAATATTTTCCTAGTTTATTTGCTTTTTAATTATATTTATGTTGCTCTTGGAGTTCCTTTTCCCCCCTCCTCTTTAAGTTTCAATATGGAGAATTGAACAAGGACTTTAGATTATTTTCTCACAGAAATAACTGTCTTTGATAGGTTCTACTGAGTAGCATAGATTAAACATGCTGCAATAATCTTAAAAATCGAAATTGACTCAAGGACACTAAACCAAAGACTTCTAGCCAGAAATTTTTCTGATGTATTATATGTATTATTGTCAAAGTAATATGACAACAGTTTTCTGAAGTGACATTATGATTCACCAAAGTAATCATGCTGAGGTATATACATTATGTCTCTAGACTGTGGCTGCTCAAGTTTCCTCATGCAATTTTGTCTACTGGTTATAGTCTTCCTTCTTCTCCTCTGAATTCAATTTAAAAAACACCTCAATCTGGGATTGCACAGTTAGTAGCTTAGATTTAATCATATTATACACTGCACCTAGTATAGTATCTTACTCATAATAAACTCTCAGTTTGTGAACAACTAATTCAAAGACAATTAGGTAGAAAAGAGAAAAATCTTTTGTTTTTAGTTTTGAATAAAAGTAATCTAAACTGCAAAAACATAAACCTGGCAGTAGGTCTGGGATGTATTAAAGGATTAGAGCTCTAAATAAGTTCCAAATTGGGACTATTATACAGATCAAGGCAATGAAACAGGATGATATTAAGTAACTAGCTCAAAACTACATAGAATTCAGTCTGATTCCCTGAACAAGATTATCAGCAGGCTGGAGAGCACATTTGACCAATAACATGGTTCAAAGTACAGCAGCCTCAGATACATCACTTGCAGACCTCCAACTACAGTGAGCAAAACTGACTAATGGCCCCAGCTTCTGGACTCTGAAATCTACTGCCATATTTTCACTGAGACCAATCTTCCTACTGATTTCTCCCACACTAACCATGACAGAGAGACCAAGGCCCACTCCTGTGAGACATGGAACTCTATTGATGACCACTTTTGTTCAAGAACTTCCCTACAGCTTTGTCCAACCATCCTTAGAACACAGGGCAGTCTAGGCTTCCTTCTCTTCTTTTCTCAGGGTCAAAGACGTATCCTGGTCTGAGGGCTCTCCCCATCCTCCCAGGCTCTTCCTCCATTTTCTTTCATAGACATTGCCCCTAATAAAATCCTTGCACACTTAACACTGTTTTGGCATCTGCTTATTAGAGGACCCAGACTAACACACAGAGAAATTGCTGACCAATTTTCTTATTTATTAAACGTTCTACATATTTTTTCTGTTTCAAAAACTCTCTAAGAATCCTATTAAAGACTTCTTTCTCCAATAAATGGCAACAAGGTGTGTGAACATAAAAATGTGCATGCAATTTTAGCAGATTCATAGGAATTTTGGAAACTATCCAAGGATCCTCTGAAAGTCCATCACACATGAGATTATGTATCCTCTCAATACTTTCTGAAGACATTGATAGTTGGCATTGATGAGAGCTAATTATGCTTTAAGGACATTTATTTTCCCCTTATAAAGTAAGCTGCATACCCATTCATACCCTCTGGTGATATTCAAATTATTTAACAGTCAATGAGAACAACCACCAGCCTCTACAACATGTGCTAGTTCCCACCCTGTTCATTCTAATTATCTTTCTTCCATGAAATCAACAACTCTTAACTTATACATTCTTCTAAATTTTCATTAAGAAATATTCAATAACTTTTACTAAATGTCAACAAGGTATGTGGCTTTGGGTGGGGAAAACATCAGGAAAAAAAGTCCCACAAAAATTAAAAGACAGGAAAACCAGCAGTAAAGAGTTCCTCTTTTTCTTAAAAGTTAAGTGCAAGCATGGCTTGCATGGTTTAAGTTTGAGCAATGGTTTGCACACCACTATTCTTTAAATAGCCAACAAAAGGTTTTCGAGGCAGCCATTTTTAATTGGTCCAATCCTCATTCATATCTTTTGAAAAACCTTAACAATTTGTGTTGAACTGCATGTCTACCTTCTTGTGTTCCAACTCTTTGGTTCACTTTGTCTGTTGTCTTTCCCATATGGTTCAAAAAAGCACTATGCATAATGCTTTTCTCTAACATGCCCTTTTGATTCCTAACATTCTTCTGAGGGCCTTAACTCTATAACCATTACCTGATCATGGTGCTTTCATCTAGGATTAGGTTTTGCACTTCTATTGATCTTCCTCTATGGGGCTGAATGTAGTAAATGAACCTCCTAGCTCCCAACAAATTTGCATGTAATTGCCTGTCCAGTCCTGAACACTGAATGCTGGGCTGGAAGAATACACTAGCATTAACAGAGCCAAAAATGTTTTTCTTTCAAAGGCTCTGCTCCTTTGTAAAAGTGGCATATATGGGAAGAATCAGAAAGCTTTCTCAAGGTTTGGGAAAATGGTGAGGTTGGGGGATGTCCGGAAATTACTGCCATGCATCTAAATCATTACAACCTCACATGCACCTTTTTGAATAAGTCTGGAGCTGGCATTAGCCTCTTTTTGACCACTGGAATGTATTGACCTACATTTATATATCCCCAAAGAGAGCTGAAATACTTTAATCCTCCCTTCTTTTAACTTTAGTTTCTTTAGACAGTTTTTACTACACAGTCATAAAAATTTCAGTCTTGAATTGTGACTTTGATGGATTTAATGATCAATCACATTTGAAGGGGTATTGTTGAATTCTTTTGATTCGAAAAGTATTTTTATTTGAAGCATGATAACTGTTATATTTAATGTGTTATATACACCCTCAAACTTCTCTTCTGATCTGTCGCAATGGATAAGATAGGGAATTTTTAAAGGAGATATAAAATTTACTGCAGAGAGATGTCTGATTTTTATACTTTCATCACAGTTAATTACTAAAATTCAGAACTGCCTTGTTTCAAGACTTGATTTTTAGTTTTTCTAAAGTGATGACTTCATCAATGCAATACACTCCTCATTGACTATCTCCCCAATACAAACATATTATATAGTACATACTCTATTTGCTTTAAAACATTTAGTAATGGATTTAGAAACAATTATGTGAAATCTTAATTTTCTCTGTAATAAATGGAGACTTACTTGGGCTTGGGAATTATTTCTCCTAAGTAAACTTGTTCCTTTTTGGAGAACACAGAAGCTCTGCATTCCGATGGAATACTTGGTATGTGACTGGGAGAGGAGTCATGGCTACTCTCCTTGTTTGTTCTATTCAATCTGATGAGTTGATGAAGTCAGCAGGCTGAAGACATGCCTTGGAATGATCAAGAGAAATTATTTGGGAGGAGGTGTGATTTACGAGGAAATGTTAAGAGGATTTTTTGTTTGTGTTTTTTTTTTTTTTTGAGGAAGATTAGCCCTGAGCTAACTACTGCCAATTCTCCTCCTTTTTGCTGAGGAAGACTGGCCCTGAGCTAACATCCATGCCCATCTTCCTCTATATGTGGGACGCCTGCCACAGCATAGTTTTTGCCAAGCGGTACCATGTCCGCACCTGGGATCCGAACCGGCGGACCCCAGGCCACCGAGAAGTGGAATGTGCGAACTTAACCACTGCACCACTGGGTGGCCCTCTATGTTTGTGGCAACACTAATGTTAATTTGAGTTAAATTCTTAAGCATCCTACTTTGGATTAGTTCAAAATGCAAAATATTAATACTACATCATAAAATTCTGTGAGATGTGAAAAATGGATATATTTACACTGTAAATAAAGTCATATAACATATGACTAATAATAGTACTCCCAGGCACTGGGCTATGTGTAAACTCATTTGATTTTACAGAAATAGTGAAAATATAAGACGTGGAATACTTTAAGATGAAAAAACTGAGCTTTAGGGAGGATAAGGGACCTGTCCAAAGGATAGTCTCCAGCTTTGAACTCTGGTTATCTGATACAATCTTTCTAAATTATGAAATGCTCAAATCTGTGTTATGTCAGCATTATACTGCACTGAAGCAAGATGGTAAAGTGGGAAAAGTCCTGTTAGGAATTGGGAGATTTATGTTCTAATTCTAACACTGATCTCACTTTGCTCATGAAATAGTATTTTTTTAACTAACAGAATTTAACTTATATAGGCTAAAAGAAGTCAAGTTTTTAAGATGTAACCTTTCTCTCTCCATATCGTATGTGACATGTGCTCCTTCTTTCCTGATTGTGATTTTGTCTGAATTGCCGATTCTCTTGTAAGTTTACATGAAGAAATATGTTTGAAAATGAAATATGAATAAAACAATTTATGTACAGAGACATTTTATTAATATGGATTGTAGCAACAGAAGATAATATTTTTAAAAGTCACATTATTGAATTCTCTATCATTTTGAAAGGATAGGACAAACATGGCTAAGAGGAAGAAAATGCCCAGGTCTTTGAAATGAGTTCCACACATGGGGTTTAGATGCATTACATCCTATGATACAGAAGTAACTAGCAGAATTACTGCTGAAATATTTTGAGAATTTGTGCAGAAAGGGAACACTATCAAATGGAAAATATTGTCTCGATCATCATAAAAGAGACAAAATATATGTTTTAAAACTGCAAGCTCATAACCCAGAAACCTGTAGTAGGTCATAAAAGGGATAGTTTGTGGAGGAATAGTAACTAGAAGCCAGCATGGGTTCACCAGTAATGAGCAGTGCAAAAGCAGCTTACTTTATATCTTAAGAAATTTATGAGACTGATAGGTTTGGGGAAGTTTGGAGACACAGTATTTTTGTGCCAGCCCTGACAGTCTAGTGATTAAGATTTGGCACTTCTTAATGTGCCAAAGGTTTGTTTCCTGATCAGGGAACCACACCATCTGTATGTCAGCTATCATACTGTGGCAGTGGTCTGTTGCTGTGATGCTGAAAGCTATGCTACCAGTATTTCAAATGCCAGCACAATCACCCATGGTTAACAAGTTTCAGCAGCACTTTCAGATTAACACAGACTAAAAAGAAGGACTTGGCCACTCATTTCCAAAAAAACTGGCCATGAAAACCCTGTGAATAGCAGCAGAACATTGTCTGATAAAGCACCAGAAGGTGAAAGGATGGTGCAAAAAGACTGGGCAGAGTTCAGCTCTGCTGTATCCAGGGTTGCTAGGAGTGGGAATCAGCTCGATGACACTAACAACAAGAAAGTATATTTGTATTTCTAAATTGGAGTAAAAATAGCAATGCGTGTTCAAAATTTCCAGAAGTTTTGCATATACTTTAAATCAATGCTCTCCTAATTTTTAGAAGGCCAATTCAGTAGATATTGTTTGGGACCAGGGATGTTTTACAGCTTTATTGAGGTATAATTGACAAGTAAAATTATAAGATATTTAAAGTGTGCAATGTGATAATTTGATACATGTATTTGTTGTGAAAGAATTCCCCCAACTGAGTCCATTAAAACATTCATCACTCCACATATTTACTCTCTCTGCCCTTTTTTTCAGTGAGAACATTTAAGTTCTACTCTCTTAGAAAATTTCAATTATACAATACAGTATTATCAGTTATAGACACCGTGTTATACATTAGATCCTCAGACTTGATCTTAACTGAAAGTTTATACCCGTTTACCATCCTCTCCCTATTTCCCCTACCCCCATGCCCTTGGCAATCTCTTTTCTACTTTTTGTTTCTATAAATTCTACTTTGTTTTTTTGAATCCACGCATAAGTGGTACCATGAAGTAATTGTCTCTCTGTCTGTCTTATTTCGCTTAGCATAATGCCCTCGAGGTTCATCCATGTTGTTCCAAATGACAGGTTCTCTTTTTTTAAGGCCGAATGATATTCACAGTATGTATATATCACACTACATTTTCTTGATCTATTAATTTGTTGACAGACACACTTAAATTGTTTCCATATCTTGGCTATTGTGAATAATATTGCAATGAACATGTGAGTTCAGGTATCTCTTCAAAATAATGATTTTATTTCCTTTGGATATACACCCAGAAGTGGAATTGCTGGATCATATGATAGTTTTATTTTTAATTTCTTTAGAAACTTGCATACTGGTTTCCATAGTGGCTGTACTAATTTACATCCCCACCAATAGAGCACAAGGGTTCGCGTTTCTTCACATCCTTGTCAGCGTTCGTTATTTCTTGTCTTTTTGATGACAGACATCCTAACAGGTGTGAGGTGGTACCTCATTGTGCTTTTGATTTGCGTTTCTGTAATGATTAGTGATGTCAAACATATTTTCACATACTTGTTGACTGTTTGCATATCTTATTTGGAATGATGTCTATTTAGGTCTTTTGCCCATTTTTTAATTGGGTTATTTGTATTTTTGCTACAGAGTTGTATGAGCTCCTTGTATATTTTCTATATTAACACCTTATTGGATATGTGCTTTACAAATATTCTCCTCTATTCCCTAGTTGCCTTTTCATTTTGTTGATGATTTCCTTTACTGACCAGAAGCTTTTTAGTTTGATGTAGTTTTACTTGTTTATTTTTGCTTTTGTTGCCTTTGTATCTGGTGTCAAATCCAAAAATTCATTGCCAAGACCAATGGCAATGAGATTATGCCCTATATTTTCTCCTAGAAGTTTTACCATTTTAGGTCTTACATTCAAGTCTTGAATCCATTTTGAGTTGCTTTTTATGTATGGTGCAATATAGGGATCCAGTTTCATTCGTTTTCATGTGGCTGTCCATTTTACTCAACATCATCTGTTGAAGAGGTTATCCTTTTCCTATTGTATATTGTTGACTGTTTTGCCAAAAATTAACCATATATGCTTGGGTTTATTTCCAAGCTCTTTATTTTGTTCCATTGGTCTTTATGTTTATCTTTATGCCAATGTCATACTGCTTTGATTACTCTAACTTTGTGATTTAATTTGAAATCAGGAAGTATGAGGCCTCCATCTTTGTTCTTTTTGCTCAAGGTTGCTTTGGCTATTCAGGTTCTCCTGTGGTTCTATACAAATTTCAGAATTCTTTTTTCTATTCCTGTGAAAAATGCCATTTGAATTTTGATAGGAATTTGCACTGAATCTGTAAGGCACTGTGGGTAGTATGGACATTTTAACAGTATTAATTTTTTTAACTTGTGAGCACAGTATATCTTTCCATTTATTTGTGTCTTCTTCAAGTTTTCCATCAATATCTTATAGTTTTCAGTATACAGATCTTTCACCTCCTTGGTTCAGTATATTCCTATGTATTTTATTCTCTTTGATGCAATTGTATATGATATTATTTTCTTAATTTCTCTTTCTGGTAGTTCATTGATAGTGTATAGTGATTTTTTTATATTGATTTTTTTATCCTGCAACTTACTGAAATTTTTACTTAATTCTAACAGTCTTTTGATGGAATCTCTAGGGTTTTCCATCGATGACATCATGTCATCTGCAAATAGTGACAGTTTTACTTCTTCCTTTCTGGATTTGGATGACTTTCATTTGTTTCTTGCCTAATTGCTCTGGCTAAGACTTCCAATAGTATGTTGCAAAAAAATGGTGAGACTGAGCATGCTTGTTTTCAGCCTTTCACCATTGAGTATGATGTGAGCTGTGGGCTTGTCATAAATGGCCTTTATTATGGTGAGGTACATTCCCTCTTTACCCACTTTGTTGAGAAATTTTATCATAAATTGATGTTGAATTTTGTCATGCCTTTTCTGCATCTGTTGAGATTATTATATAATTTTTATCTTCTGTTTTGTTAATGTGATATGCCACATTGATTGATTTGTGAATGTTGAACCATCCTTGCATCCCTGGAATAAATCCCACTTGATCGTGGTGTATGATCCTTTTAATATATTGTTGAATTTGGTTTGCCCATATTTTGTTGAGGATTTTTGAGTTTATGTTCATCAGTGCTATTGGCCGTAATTTTCTTTTCTTGTATTGTCCTTGTTTGGTTTTGGTATGAGGGTAATGCTGGCCTCGTAAAATGAGTTTGGAAATGTTCCCTCCTCTTCTATTTTTTGGAAGAGTTTGAGAAGAATTGGTATTAATTCTTCTTTGAATGTTTGGTAGAATTCACTAGTGAAACCATCTGGTCCTGGACTTTTGTTTTTTGGGAGGTTTTTGATTACTGATTCAATCTCCTTACTAGTAATAAGTCTGTTCAGATTTTCTATTTCCTTATTATTTAGTCTTAGAAGGTTGTCTGTTTCTAGGAATTTATCCGTTACTTCTAGGTTGTCCAATTTGTTGGCATATGGTTGTTCATGGTAGTCTCTTATGATCCTTTGTATTTGTCTGGCATCAGTTTTAATGTCTCCTCTTTCATTTATAATTTTATGTATTTGAGTCCTCTCTCCTTTTTTCTTGGTAAGTCTAGCTAAAGTTTAGTCTATTTGTTTATCTTTTCAAAGAACCAGTTTTAGTTTCATTGATCTTTTCTATTATCTTTTTAGTCTATATTTCATTTATTTCTGCTTTGATCTTTGTTATATTCTTCCTTCTACTAACTTTTGGCTGAGTTTGTTCTTCTTTTTCTAGCTCCTTGGTGCAGAAAGGTAGGTTGTTTACTGGAGAGCTCTCTTTTTTCTTAATGTATGTGTTTTTCTCTATAAACTTCCCTCCTAGAACTGCTTTGCTGCATCCCATAAGTTTTGGTGTGTTGTGTTTCCATTTCCATTGTATCAAGCTATTTCTTTCTTTCTTTCTTTTTTTTTTTTTTCAGGGAAAGATTTACCCAGAGTTAATATCTGTTGCCCATTTTCCTCTTTTTTTTCTATGCAAAGCCCCAATGCATGGTTGTATATCCTATTTGCAAGTCCTTCTATGTGACCTGCCACCACAGCATGGCAACTGACTGACAGGTGATGTAGTTCCGTGACTGGGAAATGAACCCAGACTGCCAAAGTGGCGAGAGTGCCAAACTTTAACCACTAGGCCATTGAGGCTGGCTCAAAATGTCTCTTAATTTCTCCTTTGATTTATTCTTTGACCCACTTGTTGTTCAGAAGTATGTTGTTTAATCTCCATACATTGAATTTTTCAGTTTTCTTCTTGTACTGGATTTCTTGTTTCATGCCATGCGGTCATTAATGATGCTTGATATGATTTCAATCTTAAATTTATTAAGAATTGTTTTGTGGGTTAACATATATTCTATCCTGGAAAATGTTTCATGTGTGTTTGAAAAGAATGTGTATTCTGATGTTATTGGATGGAATGTTGTATATATGTCTGTTAGGTCCATCTGATCCCAAGCATAGTTTAAGTCCAATGTTTCCTTGTTAATTTTTCTGTCTGGATGACTTATCAATTGTTGAAAGTGGAATTAAATTTCCTTACTATTACTGTATTTCTATTTCTCCCTTTAGATTTGTTAATACTTGCTTTGCATTTTTAGGTGCTCCTATGTTGAGTGCATAATATTTACTGCTGTTATATTTTCTTGATGAATTGTCTCTTTATCATTATATAATGACCTTCTTTGTCTCTTGTTATAGTCTTTGGCTCAAAGTCAATTTTGTCTGATAAAAGTATAGCTGCACCTACTTTCTTTTAGTTTCAATTCACGTGGAATTTTTTTTATCCCTTCTCTTTCAGTCTGTGTGTGTCCTTAAAGCTGAAGTGAGTCTCTTGTAGGCAGTATATAGTTGGGTCTTATTTTTTTATCCATTTCTCCACTCTATGTCTTTTGATTGGAAAATTTAGTTCATTTACACTTAAAGTAGTTTTTGATAGATATGGACTTACTATTGCCATTTTGTTCATTGTTTTCTGATTGTTTTGTAATTCTTTTGTTCCTGTCTTGCTCTCTTCCTTTGTGATTTGATGATTTGGTATGCTTTGATTCTTTTCTCTTTATCTTTTGTGTATCTACTGTAAGTTTTTGCTTTGTGGTTATCACGAGGCTTACATATAACTTCTTATATTAATATCAGTCTATTATAAGCTGATAACACTTGAACTTTGACCATATACAAAAGCTCTACATTTTTATACTCCTCCAAACATTTTATGTTTTTAATGTCACAATTTATATCTTTTTGCAATATGTATCCATTAACAAATTAGTACAGTTATTTTTAATAATTTTTCTTTTAATCTTTATACTAGAGTTATAAGTGATTTACCCACAACCATTATAACAGAGTATTCTGAATTTAACTCCATATTTTCTTTTACTAGTGAGTTTTGTTCTTTCATATATTTTCCTGTTACTAATTAGTGTCCTTTGTTTCACCTTGAAGAACTCTTTCTAGTATTTCTTATAAGGCTGGTCTAGTGGTGATGAACTCCTTCAGACTTTGTTTGTCTAGAAAACTCTTTCTCTCTCCTTCAATTCTGAAGGCCAATTTTACCCATTAGAGTATTCTTTGTTATCAGTTTTTTTCTTTCAGCACTGAATATATCACTCCACTCCCTTCTGGCTTGCAAAGTTTCTGCTGAAAAATCTGCAGATAGTCTTATGAGGGATTCTGTGTACATAACAAGTTGCTTTCCTCTTCCTACTTTATGGTTCTCTCTTTGCTTTTAACTTTTGACAATAATAATGTGTCCTAGGGTAGCTCTCTTTGAATTCATCTCATTTGGTATTCTCCTGACTTCCTAGACCTAAATGTCTGTTTCTTTCTACAAGTTAGGGAAGTTTTCAGCCATTATTTCTTTGAATAAGTTTTTTGTCCCTTTCCCTTTCTTTTCTCCTTTTGGTAACCTTATAATATGTATATTGGTCCTCTTAATAGTGTCCCATATATTTCTAAAGCTATCTTTACTCTTTCTCATTCTTTTTCCTCCTCTGATTGGATAAATCCCACTCCATTGCCTTTGAGTACACTGATCATTTCTTCCATTTGATCTAGTCTATTGAACCCTTCTATTGAATTTTTTAGTTCAGTTATTGTATTATTCAGTTCTGTTATTTCTGTTTGGTAATTTTTTTACGTTTTCTATATCTTTGTTTAAACTCTCACTTTGTTCATACATTCCTCTCCTGACCTTGGTAAGCATGTTTATGTCCCATTATTTTGAACTATCAGGTAAGTCACTTATCTCTGTTTCATTAAAATTTGTTTCTAGAGATTTATCTTGTTCTTTTATTTGGAACATATTCCTCTGTTTCTTCATTTTCTTGACTCTCTATGTTGTTTTCTGATCATTAAATAAAACAGTCACCTCTCCCAGTCTTGACTGTGTGGTTTCATGTAGAAGGTGAACCTTATCAATCAGCTTGACCTAAGCTCTTGGTTGTTTCTCAAACCTTTGTGATTGTCCAAGCTGCATTCTTTATTCTTAATTGCTTCCAGTAGTTCGGGGTGTTCCCAGACCCATCAGAGTCCGAAAGTGGAGCCTTGCAGTGAGCTCCTAGATGTAGGTTGATTAGAAGCCACACCCTCAGGCAGCAGCTGGGAAAGTATGTAGTTAGGCCCCTTACAGGGAAAAACTGGAAAATAGGTGTTTTTGCCTGCTCCCTGTGCTTGGCTTTGGTGTATAGCTGTGGGAGGGGTTGGTGGGGTGTTACTCTTGCACTCGTTAAGGACTGCTGCTTTGTTTGCTACAGTCTTGGGGGACTCATGAATGCAAGCCCCATTGGCTATCAGAGCCAGGCAATCTGGGACCCCATTCCTCAGGCACCAGTCACAAAGACTGGAGTGCTAGATGTGTGTATAAATTTCTTCTAGGGAGATACTGGCAACTAGAAGCAGTCTAGAAAGAAGGCACAGGAGGTGTCTGCCACCTCTAGAAGCATCACAGCTATCCCCTAGATATGTGTTCAGTTGGAAGCCTGATCCTCAGGCAGCAACTTTTAAAGTATGCAGATAGGCCCCTTTTAGGGATAGACTGGGAGACTGGCATTTTTGCCTATTCCCTCTGTGCTGAGCTCTGGGAGGAAAGCCACAGTGAGTGCTCACACCCTTTAAGAATTGCTTCTTTGTTTCCTACAGTCCTACAGTGGGATTTATGAATAGAAGCCCTGTTGGTTATCAGAGCCAGGCATTTTGGGAACTCGTCCTTCAGGTGGCAGCACAAAAGCTGGGATGCAGACATGTGTATATTTCCTTCCAGGAACTCATTGGCCACTTGGAGTGGACTACAGGGAGATGAGGGGAGAGGTGTCCACAGCGTTCCCTGGTTTCTTGGGGGAATTGAGCCAGCCTGTAGATGAGTGCTAAATTAGAAACTTTACCCTCAGGCAGCAGCTTTCAAAGTATACAGATGAGCCCTTTTCAGGGAAAGACTAGGAGATGAGTGATTTTGCTTACTCTCTTTGCATTGAACGCTGAGGGCATAGCTGCTGTGAGTGTTTTTGTGCCCATTAACAACTGCTCCTTTGTTACCGTAGTCTTGTGGGTCTCATGGATGTGAGCCTCATTGGCTTTCAGAGCTAGATGTTTTGGAGGCCCATCCCTCAGGTGGGAGTCTTAAAAGTTGGGGTGCCAGATGTGGAGTCCAAGCCCTTCGCTCCTCAGGGAGAAGCTGGGGTTTGGTACTTCCCTCCTGATTGTATGGCGCTGTGCTTGGGATGGGGTTTATTACAAGAGGATGTCTCAGCCTTTCCTACTCAATTCGATGTGGGTAGTTTCTCATTAGCCCTATGTGTAGGAGTCTCTTAGCCAGTTTCTGGATTTCTTTTTGAGGTAATCTTTCTGTCTGTAGGTGTACATTCCGTACTTCCATGGGGAGAGGAGAGTTCAGGAGTTTCCTATGTTGCCATCTTCATCTACTCCCTCTCTTGTTCAAAAATTTGTATTTTAAAAATCTCCCCAGGTAGTTCTGGTCATTTTCTGTGTGTGGAAACCTCTGTGTTGAGCAGCGCTTTTTTTTTTTAGTAAATATAAATTTCCTTTGACTATACCCCTTACTTATAACAACATCTTTTTTTGAACCTTATAAGGTCTTGGGAAATTTGAATAAAATGAGAGGAAAGCAAAGATGCTTCCAAGGGGACATCCTAATACAGTAATTCTGAGGTAAAGAACACAGATATGGTGCTGGTTTCCTGAATCCAAAACCTGGCTCTCTCACTGCATACCTGTTTGTACCTTTGATTGTTTCCTTTCTTTTTTTTTATACATAAAATAGTAATCTTGCCTTCTCATTGGCTGTTTTGATGATTAATTGAGATAAAAATAAAGAATTTAGAACAATGTCAGTGTGTAGTAAGTTCTCAGTTAGTGTTGGTTATTGTTACTACCGTCGTAATAAATACCTATTATTTTTCAGACAATAGGACTACCAAGATGAAAGATATAAACCCTTATTCAACAACATCACAATTTATTACAGGAATCAAATGTACAAATGAACAATTGCCATGCAATTTGAAAAGTGTAATTTTAAAGATATGTATGAATTTTATTGGGCAGATGTCAGTGACAGCTTCACAGTGGTATTATCACTTGAGCTGGATATTTAGATGAATTCCCTGGGCATTTTCTGAGAGAACAGCATGGCAACGATGCAGAGGCCTGGAAGAGCATGGCTTTCCAGAGGCAATTGCTTTAGTGGGCAATGGAGGCAGGAGTGAAGAGAAGTGTATTAGGAGTTGCCTTAGGGGCCTGAAGGGCCTTGCATACCATGCCAAGAAATTTGGCTTTATTCTATCATTGGTGGGAGCTATGAAGAGACTTTAAGCAGCGATATAAGGCTATTGGATTTTCATATAGAATTATAGGAATTAGTAGAGTTGAGAGGCAGGCATACCAGTCAAGAGGCTGTTACTGTAATTTAGGCAAGACTTGATGAGGGTCAATATTGGAACGATGAAAATGAAGATGGAGAGAAATAGATAATGGCTGCAGTTGGGAAGACCCTACAAGTCTTAGAGAAGTAATGCTAGTTATTGGCAGATGATGAACGAGTGAGAAGAGAAAAGATTTCCCAGATATTTCACTTGGCAAATAAATGGAAGGTGTTCCCTCAATCTGATCTAGGAACTGTAGAATAAAGACCATGTTTTTGAGGAATATAAATTTTGTTTTATTCTTGCTAAGCTTTTTATTTTTTATTTTTTGATACATTCAAGTAGACCTCCAGTAGGTGGCTGAATGTTTAGGAGAAAACCTTGGGGAGAAAGCAGGACAGGGAATATCAATTGTGAAGTCACCTCCTAAAGCCACATTTTTAAGTCCAGATTTGGTTTTTACTACATGTACTACATGCAACAGTGACTTAATGAAGAAAAAAAATGATGTGTTTCTCATGTAAAATAATTCTGGAAATACATAGTTCAGAGAGAGAATGACAGCTCTACAAAATTTTGGTTCCTTCCAGCTCACTGCTCAGCTATCTCTAGGTCAAAAACTGAGTTCTGACATTCATGTCTTCATGTATTACTTAACCATAGTAGAGAAAAAGGGTGGCTTTGACTCTTTTTATTTTTTTTCCTGAGAAAGATTTGCCTCGAGCTGACATCTCCCTCTGTTTTGTATGTGGGTCACTGCCACAGCATGGCTGATGAGTGGCAGAGGTCTCCACCTGGGATCTGAATGCACAAACCCAGGCCACAGAAGCAGAGCATGCCGTACTTAACCACTACACCATGGAGCCAGCCCCTTGACTCTCTTTTTAAAAGAAACTCCTTAGAAGTATCACATGTCTGCCTATGTCTCATTGGCTAGAACGTAGTTACATGGCTTAAGTAGGTTCAAGAGACCCTGGGTAATGTAGAGATTTAGCTGGATGGACCTGTGCCAAATTAAAAATTGGAATTGTGTTTAAAAAGGTGGGAGAATAAATGATATTTCATTTATTCTCAGTCTCTGCTACACCAAGGGAGTGGATGAGTTTACCCAGGGAAAGCATACAAAATGAGGAAGGTCAGGAGCTAAAAATGGAACTCTGAAGAACATTCAAGTATTCCACCCCTTTGAACATACTTCTTGTAGACTCTGTCCCCTTGATCATCCCCATAGTATAACATCTGGTTGATCTCTTATTTCTCTCTAACTTTTGCTATGCACTCCTCCCAATACCTAGTTGCTGAACTCAAAATTACTGTCTACACACTACCAAAGACGTGACTGGAAAAATAAAAATAGGTTCATTCTAAGTGTTGTCAACACACACACACATGCACACACCCACATACACCTACAAGGAGGTGATACCTATGTGAGGTGATGGATATGTTAATTAGCTTGATTGTGGTGATTATTTCACAATGTTTATCAAATCACCAGGTCTATACCTTAAATATACACAAATTTTTTTTAAAAGATTTTATTTTTTCCTTTTTCTCCCCAAAGCCCCCCAGTACATAGTTGTATATTCTTCGTTGTGGGTCCTTCTAGTTGTGGCATGTGGGATGCTGCCTCAGCGTGGTCTGATGAGCAGTGCCATGTCCACGCCCAGGATTCGAACCAACGAAACACTGGGCCGCTTGCAGTGGAGCACGTGAACTTAACCACTCGGCCACGGGGCCAGCCCCATAAATATACACAATTTTTATCATCAATTATATCTCAATAAAGCTGGGAAGAAAAAAAGACCTAATAAATGTATTCACGAGTGTTGCAGGATACAAGATCAGTAGACAAAAGTCAATCGTATTTCTATATGCTAACAATGAACAATCTGTAAATAAAATTAAGAAAACAATTCCATTTACAATAGTACAAAAAAAGAATAAAATATTTAGCAATAAATTTAATAAAAGAATTGTGAGATGTTGTGGTCTGAATGTTAGTGATCTCCCAAAATGCATAATTGAAATCTTAATGCCCAATGTGATGGTATTAAAGGTGGGGGCTTTGGGAAGTCAGGTAAAACCTTTATGAATGGGATTAGTGACTTATAAAAGAGGCTCCAGAGAGATCTCTAGCCCCTTCCACCATTTGAGTCCACAGCTTGAAGGTACTGACTAAGAACCAGGAAGAGGACCTTCACCAGAATGCAACCATGTTGGCACCATGATCCTGAACTTCCAGCCTCCAGAACTGTGAGAAATACTTGTTTGTTGTTTATAAGCCACCTGGTCTGTGGTATTCTGTTATAGCAGCCTGAACAGATTAAAACACTTGTGCACTGAAAACTACAAAATATGATTAAAATAAATTAAAGAAGATCTAAATAGATGGAAAGACATCCTGTGTTCATGGATAGAAAAAATTAATATTGCTAAGATGACAATACTTCCCAAATAGATCTGCAGATACAATACAATCTCTATCAAATTCCAAGATTCATTTTTTACAGATGTTAATTAACTGATCCTAAAATTTATATGGAAATTCAAAGGGCCCACAATAGTTAAAACAATCTTGAAAAAGAGAAAAAAGTTGGAGACTCACACTTCCCAATTTCAAATCTTAAGGGAAAGTTACAGCAATCAAGATACTGTGGTACTGGCATAAAGATCGACACATATATCAATATAATTCATAGTCCAGAAATAAACCATACATTTAGGATCAATTGATTTTCTACAAGGGTGCCAAAACCATTCAGTGGAAGAAAGAATAGTCTTTTCAACAAATAGTGCTAGGTACGTGGTGGGACAACTGGATATCCACATGTAGAAAAATGATGTTGAAACCCTACATCACACTATATAAAAAAAATTAACACAAATTTCTAACTAAAGAGCTAAAACTATAAAACTTCTAGGATAAAACATGGTTGTAAACCTTCTTGACCTTGGATTACATGATTGTTTTTTAGATATGACACCACCAAAAGCATAAGGAACAAAAGGAAAAAATAGATGAATTGGACTTCACCAAAATTTAAAAATTTTGTGCTTTGAAGAACACTATTAAGAAAGTGAAAAGGCAACCCACATAAGGGGGGAAAATATTTGCTAATCGTGTATCTGATAAGTGACGTATCCAGAACATAACACTTTTACAACTCAATAATAGACAAATAACCCCACTAAAAAAATAGTTTCATTAAAACATCTGGATATTTTCCTATACAATATGCAAAATAAATTTGTATTTTGAATAATATTTTCACTTTAAGTTTAGATATTCTGAGTACTTTAGATTGCAAATGGTCAGAAGCATTCTTCTTTCACTTCGTCACAAATTTTAAAGATGCCGTCTCAAACTGTCTGCAGACCCTGACTGGACTTTCATGTTAATGAATCTTGTTAGGGTGTTTCTGATGAAACACTGACAGCAGGAAAAACAAAGGCCTCATTTTCCTCTTGTAAATATCAAACAAATAAAATCCTCACATTTTAAAAGTTAAGTAAATTCTCACTCATGACACAAATATCAAATTAATTTCACATAGAAAATTCCTTTCTGTTTGTTCTTGATTTTGGGGTGGTTCTGTTTTGTTGAGAGTTAGGAGTTTTCCTTTACATGGTCTGGAACGATTATTCCAGAATAGGCATCGTGGAAAGGCTAATATGGAGAAACCTTTTATTTGTTTCAAAGTGGAATTTTTATTGCCACAACATCTGTTACAAATCAGCAATAGATGGTAACAGAGTTTTTTGTAAAGCTCCTACTCCACTGATCATATGCACTCGATTTGGAAAAGATCTATTGTAATATGTTTCATATGTACAGTACATTCATATCAAAGCTCGTGATCAGGAATTTCAAAATAAGCTGACTCCAAGGCAATCAATTAATATACTTTAAACAGTGCACCGCAGAATTTCCAGTAACTGGATTTATTATAACATCATGTGCATTACAATGAAATCTCATAAGATAAGTGTCAATTATATTTTCCTTCATTTCATTAGCAGAGAGGCCTGATATTTTTGTATAGCTAACTGAGAATTCATGGCACTTAGTATACAATTGTACTGTAAATTGCTTTATTTTAAAAAATGCCTGTTTGTGTCATGGAATGATTGACATTTTGGCAGAACTGTGTAGAACTCTGGAAATAATGTTTATTACTTAATGTTTATGCATTTACAGGAAAGGTTCAAAAATGGAAAAAGTATTTCTTGTGTAAAAACCAGGTAATTACTTTGGGACTTGTATGGCTTCATGGTTAGAGCTGGGAAGGTGATCTTTCTGGATTATCTTTATAGATTTTCATGAACAAGTAAAAAAAAATGTGTTCATGAATTCATTCACTATACAAATATTGTATGAATGTCTATTAAGTGCCACATACTGGAATAAATGCTGTGTATACTGTGGTGAATATAATAGACCTGGTCAATGCCATCAGTGAACTAATAGTTCTGTAGAGGAATCAGAAATAAACATGAAGATATCTTTAAACATAAACACACATGACGTTGCAGACACCGAATTCCAAAATGAGTTGGTGCTAAACCAAGATTTAAAAAGTGGGTGGCAAAAATTATTCCAAAAACTTTTAACTACCTCTGCCAAATTAGGGATTTAAAAGGGTACAGAAAGGAGAGAATGGGGAGGGAGAGAGAATTTTGGGAGATACCTTTTGGTGTTCTGTGAGTTCTTGCTTCCCATCAACTTAATGAAAGAAACCAATTGAGTTCAGTTCTTCACTTTAATAAGAAAGCTTTCATTGAGACAATCCTGAGAGTTCATATATGTTCTTCACAGTGGGGAGACCCAGTGGATGTTCTATCTCCTACCTAAGAAATATAACAGGCATGAAATACACTGGCTAGCTCCCATTGGACAAGTTGAGCAAGCAAGCAGTGACTGCAGGCTGTATATCCTGCTTCATCTGGTGCTGCTGAGACGAATGTATATGAGAGTTTTCTGTGGACTAAATTTGGGTCAAGTGAGAGACAGACTATCAGCCTGGGATCATCTGAAATTCTGTCTAACATCAGATCATTCCTGAAGAGGCAAGCAGAATTCAACAGATAGAGTCTAATTCCTTGATTTCAGAGGCAGAGACAATGGTCATCAGTGAGCCAGGACATCACCAGTTTCAAGGGAACTACAGGTGAAAATTCCCCCAGTGATGGGAATCTCCTAAGAACCCAGGAAAGGACCCATGAAACAGTTACTTCTCACCATCTGCTTGCCTCGGAGAGTTGTATACCAACTCACAACAGTGTCAGTAGAGTGAAAACTTACCCTTCTTCTTTCCTATGATCCGTGGAGGAATCAGAAACCACAGATATCAAGATGGGGCAGAAAAAGTGTAAGTGAAAGATTACTTAAACTTCTGTCTTTGAATTTCCTCATCTTTATAGATGGAGATAATAGCACTATATCGTAGAGTTGTTGAGGTGACTGACACACATTAAATACTGTGCAAAGGTTGAGTGTCACTTACAAAAGAAGCAGAGGTCCCCAGATACAGTATCAAGGAAATGAAAGGAGGATGGTTTCAAGAAGGACAGTGTTAAACAAAGGAAAAATTAGGGAGGTCAATAGATGAAAAAAGAACAATGAATTTGTCCCAAATTGCCTCTGTTTTGTGCTGTAATCTGGAAACATGGGCCGGGTCTCCACGGTCAAAGAGAAGGAAAATTATTAGAAGTACTCCAAACAGGAAAGGAAACAATACACAGCTTTTTAGAAAGTTTGTATTTATGTGTTTTATACAATGATTTCAACTTTGCACACTGTTTTTCCTCCAGAACTTTTACAGCAGATCTGGCTTGACACAAAACAAATATTTCCAACCTTATCTGATTATTTGGCTTAAAAAAATTCTTGACCTTTCTTTATTGTAAACAGTAACCTGTATGGGATGAAGTAGACTATTGATAAAGAGAAAGAGTTCTGATTATCTTTGTTAAATGATAAACATGGTAGCTGTTTTCTTAAATAAATCCATAATGTTGACCACTGCACTTGTTGATCCTTATTAGCATCGTATTCATGCCATCACTTAGAATAATTGTTTTCAATGGCATTTTAGGTAGGTGACTTACTCCCTTCACCATTAAATACTTCCCGTGGAGCAATAGGGGTGGGGACTGCACAACTCTGAAAAATTTATATATAATTTGAGAAACTCCAAAGCGATTCTGCTATGGGTCACACCTTCCCTGCCCTTCCCGCCCACCAACACCTCTCCCATCCCATTTCTGTCTCCACACACAACTTGAGAGGCTGATAGTGAGTGTCTAAGACGATATAGTGAATTAATATGTCTTTTTCATTAAGAGAAATGAGGTTGGTTACTACAATTCATTTTTTCAATGGCTTTATTGAAGTATAATTCACACAGGGTACAATTCCTCATTTAAACTGTACAATTTAATGGTTTCTTAGTATAGTCACAAATAGGTGCAACTATCTCCACAGTCAGTTTTAGAATTTTTTCATCTCCATAAAGAGAAGCCCTGTACCCTTTAGTTATCACCCTCCTGTCTGCTAGCCCCTTCCCCACCACTAGCACTAAACAATCACTAATCTACCTTCTGTCTCTATAGGTTTGCCTACTCTGGACATTTCATATAAGTGGAATCACATAATATGTTGTCTTTTGTGACTGGCTTCTTTCGCTTAGCATAATGCTTTCAAGTTTCATCCGTGTTGTACAATATATCAGCACTTTGGTTTTTTTTTTTTTAATTTGTTTTTTGAGGAAGATTAGCCCTGAGCTAACATCTGTCGCCAATCCTGCTCTTTTTGCTGAGAAAGAGTGGCCCTGAGCTAACGTCCATGTCCATCTTCCTCTTCTTTATATGTGGGACAGCTGCCACAGCATGGCTTAACAAGTTGTGCGTAGGTCTGCACCTGGGATCCGATCCGGTGAACCCCAGGCCGCCCAAATGGAACGTGCAAACTTAACCCCTGTGCCACCAGGGCAGCCCCAGTACTTTGGTTTTTTGTTGCTGAAAAATATTCCATCATATGGATATACCATATTTGTTTATCCATTCATCCATTGGCAGACATTTCAGACATTTTTTGGTCATTTCATCTCCACTATGCAATGTACCAAGTCGTGAAATTAATTTTATTTTGGATGAAATTAATGGATTGTTGATGTCTGTACATATACCTAACCAACTCAAGAGAGTGGTGTAACTTAGAAAATTATAAACAGTGATGGAGATGTCACCATAACCATCAATGAGATGTAGGGCTAATCAGTTTCAAATGCTAAAAAGTGAATACAGAGCCAGCAAAACTGGAATGAGTTAGCAGTGCTAAGGAATGTTCCAGGTTTCTCAGAGCACTGGAGTCAGTTTGCCTATTCCTACCCCTGCTGTTAACTAGCATTGACACTTTATTTGCAGTTTGAAGAACAGGCAAGGTTTAAATCATCAAGAATTTTAAAAAAAGGATTCTTTACTTATTTGTAACAATCATTTTCAACTTGAGCAAACATCTCTTTTTAAAAACATAGCAGCTTTTAAACCACTGACAAAATATTAGGGCACGTAGGCTTTTTTTTTTTTTGTCTTGGCAGAGTGTACATAAACATATAATGCCTTGCTTAAATATTCATAGACTCCAAGCTCACAGTACAGTAACTTAATAATAAAATATTTTGAAGAGGGAACGATGCTGTGGAGCTTGTGATACCACTAATGGATTTGAAGAGGATGCTAATGCATTGTAGGAGGAAGTGAATTGAGCTCTCGTGTGTAAAGGAGGATTATAAAATATAATTATGAAAAAGCAATAGTGGCAGGCTTGAGGAAGTTCTGTTGATGTGTGGGTACTACAAACGACATGTTTTGTTGATGACAATGAAGGCTTAGATGGATATTTACTGTGCTAGCCATCTTCTCTATCCGGAAACATGGAATGCATTATAGAAATGGCCATTTTGTGAACTCCAGAGTGAAAATTAAATAGTGTAAGATGGAGGCTGACAAGACCCAGGCAGCTTTTCATTTTGAGTAACAGTTGTCCAGGAAGGCTAAGCTTTCATATCAAGAGCTTCACGAAGGTACTAGAAGAAAAAAAGGTGATATAACTGTCAAAATAGAGGAAAAACTTTTCTTTTTGTAAAAAGCGTAAGGAATTCTAGGAAATTAAATAATTCATGATATCCTGCTGGGACTGGAGGAAGCATGAGGATCTTTCTGAATATAATTTCTTGGGTGCAGCATTGAAAACTTGTTATAAATTCCAATTCTAATCTCATTTCTTTACCTAAGGCTCTGCCCCCTCCGGCAAAGTGAAGAAATGTTCTTAGAATATTAATCTGATATTTACTGAAAAAAAATTCACAATACCCAGTAATCAATATATGTAAGAACATCGAAGAGACAGATCTTAATTGATATAACTTTAGTTTCCATGCATAAACCCTTCCCTTCATGGGAAATTCTTAACCACATGCTTAGAGCTCAGTGTTTTACTCCAACCTTAAACAAGGGGTATATATGGAATAGCAATAAAGTTTTTTTTCAGAAGCACATTAAGTAAATGAGTGTGGCTCTTTAATGGAGCTATTTGGGAAGATAAATGTGTGTTCTAATAATTTTGACATTGTTTAAAACATTTATGAAATGCTGTATTTCTGTAAAGAACTTTTTAAAAAATTATGAAAAAATTCAAATAAAATATACATAACGCCAAGTTTAAAGTTTTAACATTTGCCATATTTAGTTTAGATCTCTCTCTCTCCATCCTCTGCCCTCTCCTTACACAAGTAGCAATCTACTGATACCCCCAAATTCTCACTCTCATTTATTCTCTCTCCCTCTTCAGAGGAAGCAAGTCTTGAGAAACTGGTATGAACATTTTCCATGCATTTCTTTAAAATAGAGTTCTTGTAGAGCAGTTTTAGGTTTACAAAAAAATTGAGAGGAAGGCACAGAGATTTACCGCATACCCTCTGCCCCAAAACATGCATAGCTTTCCCTGTTGTCAATATCATTCACCAGAATGGTACTTTTTTTTTTTTTTTTTTTTAACCAGGGATGAACCTACATTGACACATTATAATCATCCAAAGTCCCAAGTTATCCTTAGGACTCATTCTTGGTGTTGTATATTCTATGGATCTGGACAAATGTATAATGACATATATCCATTGTTACAATATCATAGAGAATATTTTCACTACCCTAAAAATCCTCTGTACTCTGCCTGTTCATCTCTCTTCCCTTTCACTTCTGGCAGCCACTGATGTTTTTATCTCTGTAGTTTTGCCTCTTCCAGAGTGTCACATAGTTGGAATCACACAATATGGAATCTTTTCCGACTGGCTTCTTTCACTCACTAATATACATTTAAGGTTCGTCTAGATCTTTTCACAGCTTGATAGCTCATTTCTTTTTAGTGCTGAATGTTTCATTGTCTGGATGTACCAAGTTTATTTATCCATTCACCTGCTGCAAAATGTCTTGGTTGCTTCCAAGTTTTGGCAATTATGAATAAGGCTGCTGTAAACATACATGTGCAGGTTTTTGTGTGGACATGTTTTAACTCCTTTGGGTAACTACTAAGAAGAATGACTGCTGGGTCATATGGTAAGAGTATGTTAGTTTTGTACAAAGCACCAAATTGTTTTCCCAAGCGGCTGTACCATTTTGCATTTCCACCAGGTATTCCTGTTGCTCCACATCCTCACTAGCATTTGGTGTTGTCAGTGTTCCCCCATGCTTTCTTTCTTTCTGTTTTTTGGTGAGGAAGATTTGCCCTAAGTTAACATATGCTGCCAATCTTCCTCTTTTTTGCTTGAGGAAGACTGTCCCTGAGCTAACATCTGTGCCAAGTCTCTTCTATGTTTTTGCATTTGCAATGCCGTCACAGCCTGTCTTGATGAGTGGTGTGCAGGTCCACACCTGGGATCCAAACCCATGAACCCTGGGCTGCTGAAGTGGAACACACGAACTTAATCACTATACCACAGGGCGCCCCCCCCCATGCATTTTTGATGCTTTAAATACTTATGAATGTTTGTATATATAATATGTTTTCATAATGTGATTTAAAATTTTGGTGCACCTCTAAAGATAACCTTTTGCAACTTGCTTTATGCACTCAACAATATGTTTTAGAGTTTTATTTGTGTAGATTTATGTTCACCTGTTTAAATTGCTATGGTATTCCACTGTATTAATAAACCATAGGTTTTAAACAAATTATCCTCCTGAAGGACTAAATGTAAATATG
Source organism: Equus quagga (assembly GCF_021613505.1). Classification (NCBI taxonomy): domain Eukaryota; kingdom Metazoa; phylum Chordata; class Mammalia; order Perissodactyla; family Equidae; genus Equus; species Equus quagga. The sequence goes on from NC_060281.1 coordinate 45,486,217, forward strand.
AATATATTTTATATGTTAATAGCTATCCAGATTTTTATAAAATTTTTATTTATATTCTTTGCTCATGTTTTGACTGAATTTTTGTTCCTTGATTTTTTTAAAGGAATTCTTTCTATGTTATGAATACTATTAATTTGTCAGTTATGTGTACTACAATGTCTCTCAGTGTGTGGCCTTTTTTTGTTCGTTTTTTTGCTTAAAGAGTGCTTATTACACTGAAGTTTTTTATTGTAAAGTTCTCAAATGTAGCATCTTTTCTTTTCTCTTTTGTCATGTTGTGTTTATTTAAAAATTCTTTTTCCTCAATATCATATAGATCTATTTCTTTATATTTTATTCTAAAAACTGCAAAGTTAAATCTTCATTGGTAGGTCTTAATCCATTTGTGTGCATGTGTGTGTGTGTGTGCACACATGCATGTGTATGCAATGCGGAGTAAGAATCCAGTTGTATCTTTTGCATACACCACTAATTTCCATCATTGTTTTATTGGATAGTCCATCATTTCCCCAGTGATATGTAAGGTATGGTATATTCTCTGTCATATACTAAGCTTATGTATATTCAATAGACTGTTTCTAATAGAGCAAATAGGAGGAGAATTGCTCAGCTGTATGGTAAGTGTATGTTTAACTTTCTAAGAGACTGTCAAACAGCTCTTTTGTGTGTGTGTGAGGAAGATTGTCACTGAGCTAATATCTGTGCCAATCCTTCTCTATTTTATGTTGGACACCACCACAGTGTGGCTTTGGTGGTGCTAGGTCCACACTCAGGATCCAAATCTGCAAACCCTGGGCTGCCAAAATGGAGTGCGTGAACTTGACCACTACGCCAACAGGCCGGCCCCTGAAACAGGTTTTTGTGGTAGATGTACAGTTTTGCATTTCCACCAGCAACGTGTAAGTGTTTCAGTTTCTCTCCATCTTCACCAGCATTTGGTATGATCACTTACCTATTTATGAATTTTTAGTATTAGTCGTTCTAATAGGTATGTAGTAGTATCTCATTGCACTTCACATGTTTATCTGCCATCTGTATATCTTTTTCTGATGACGTGTCTCTTCAAATTTTTGTTCACTCTTTCATTAGTGTGTTTCTTTCATTATTGTTGTTTCGAGAGTTCTTTTTATAGTCCCAGTACAAGTCCTTTGTCAGATATGTGATATGTGAATATTTTCTCTCAGTTGGTGATTTCCTCTTCATTCTCTGAACTACATCTTCCACAGAGCAAAACATTTTAGTGATAAAGTCCAAATTATCATTTTTTTCTTTTATTGGTCGTGCTTATGGTATTATGTCTAAGAATTGTCTAGTCCAAGGTTAAAAGATTTCTTTTCCCTACATTGTGTTTTAAAATTTTATAGTTTTACATTTTACATTTAGACCTATGGTCCATTCTGATTTAATTTTTGTAATAGGCATGGGAAATAGGTCGATGTTCAGATTTTTAATAAGAATATTCAATTATTTTGAAACATTTCTTGAAAAGACTATTCTTTCCCATTAATTGTCTTTGCACCTTTGTCAAGATCAATTTGCCATATTTGCGTGGGTCTATTTTGATACTACACTGTTTGATAACCGTAGCTTTATAGTAGATCATGAAATTACATAATCTGAACTCTCCAATTTCTTTGTTGTCAAAATTGTTTCAACTGTTCTAATTTCTTCATGTTTCCATATACGTTTTAGATTCACTTGTTGATATCTACAAAATTTCTACTAGGAGTTTGATTGGGATCATGTTGAATTTATAGATTAATTTGAGGAAAATTTTCATGTTAATAATATCGAGTCTTCCAATACATGAACATGACATCTCTCTTCATTTTTGATAGGTTTTCTTTGATTTCTTTCATCAGTATTTCATATTTCTTAGCATATGGATCCTGTACATGTGTTGTTAGATTTATATCAAAGTATAAACGGTATTGCTTTCTAATTTCTACTTCCAAATGCTCACATCTAGTATATAGAAATGTTATTGAATTGCACTGAATTTATGTACTTATTTGGAGAGAATTGTCATCTTTAAGATATTTAAACTTTTAATCAATTAATACGGAATATTTCTCCTTTTATCTAGGTATACTTTCACATCTTTCAGTGCTTTTTCTCCTCGCTCTTTATAATTTTGTGGCAATTGCAATTTGTATCATAATAAAATATTATTTATAATTGTTTCTTGTTGCATAGAAATGCTATTATGTCTTGTATTTTGATCTTGTGCTCAATAATATTGCTAAACTCTGTAAGTCAGCACCATTCAGTAGAAATGTAATGTGAATCACATAAGTAATTTTAAATTTTTTCTCAGCTACATTCAAACACAGAAAAAAAAAACCCTAGGTGAAATTAAGTTTAATAACATATTCCATTTAATACAATATACCTAAATGTTATCATTTTTAACATGTAATAAATATATAAATTATGAAAGAGATATTTCTTCTTGTTATACTAAGTCACCAAAATCTGGTATGTATTTTATACTCACAGGAGATCTCAAATTAGATGATTAATTTTCAGTGGTTAAAGTAAAATGTAATTCTGATAAAACAATAAAATCCTACCCAAACAATAATATTTAATAAAAAATATTTTATGTTGCTTTAGTTTTAAAATTTGCATTTAAATTAGTTAAAATTAACTGAAAAATTCAGTTCCACAGTCACACTAGTCACATTCTAAGTGTTCACTGAAGCTAGTCACTACCTTATTGGGCAGTGTAGCTCTAATTAGTTCTGCTATTCAAAATTTTTCTTTATAATATTTTGGCCTTATTTTTTTTTTATTAATTTTTTTAAAGATTTTATTTTTTCCTTTTTCT
>NC_060281.1:45842186-45844421 GCF_021613505.1 Equus quagga
CCATCCTTCTCAAACTATTCCAGAAAATTGAGGAAGATGGAGCACTCCCTAACACATTCTATGAAGCCAACATCACTCTGATCCCCAAACCTGACAAGGACAACACAAAGAAGGAAAACTACAGGCCGATATCACTGATGAACATAGATACAAAAATCCTCAACAAAATTCTGGCAAACCGAATACAGCAAAACATCAAAAAGATTATACACCATGATCAAGTGGGATTTATACCAGGGACACAGGGATGGTTCAACATCTGCAAGTCAATCAACGTGCTACACTACATTAACAAAATGAGAAACAAAAACCACATGATCATCTCAATAGATGCAGAGAAAGCGTTCGACAAGATCCAACATCCATTTATGATAAAAACCCTCAATAAAATGGGTATAGAAGGAAAGTACCTCAACATAATAAAGGCCATATATGACAAACTCACAGCCAACATCATATTCAACGGACAAAAACTGAAAGCCATCCCCCGAGAACAGGAACAAGACAAGGGTGCCCACTTTCACCACTCCTATTCAACATAGTACTGGAGGTGTTGGCCAGAGCAATTTGGCAGGAAAAAAGAAATAAAAGGAATCCAAACAGGCAATGAAGAAGTAAAACTCTCACTGTTTGCAGATGACATGATCTTATATATAGAAAACCCCAAAGAATCCATAGGAAAACTATTAGAAACAATCAACAGCTACAGCAAAGTTCCAGGATATAAAATCAACATACATAAATCAGTAGCATTTCTATACACTAACAATAAACTAACAGAAAAAGAACTCAATCCCATTCACAATTGCAATGAAAAGAATAAAATGCCTTGGGATAAATTTAACCAAGGAAGTGAAAGATTTATACAATGAAAACTATAAGACTTTCTTGAAAGAAATTGATGACAACATAAAGAGATGGAAAGACATTCCATGTACATGGATTGGAAGAATAAACATAGTTAAAATGTCCATACTACCTAAAGCAATCTACTTATTCAATGCTATGCCAATCAGAATCCCAATGACATTCTTTACAGAAATTGAACAAAGAATCCTAAAATTCATATGGGGCAACAAAAGACCGCGACTTGCTAAAGCAATCCTGAGTAAGAAAAACAAAGCCAGAGGCATCACAATCCCTGATTTCAAAACATACTACAAAGCTACAGTGATCAAAACAGCATGGTACTGGTACAAAAACAGGTGCACAGATCAATGGAACAGAATCGAAAGCCCAGAAATAAAACCACACATCTATGGACAGCTAATCTTCGACAAAGGAGCAGAGGGCCTACAATGCAGAAAAGAAAGTCTCTTTAACAAATGGTGCTGGGAAAACTGGACAGCCACATGTAAAAGATTGAAAATTAACCATTCTTTTTCACCATTCACAAAAATAAACTCAAAATGGATCAAAGACCTAAAGATTAGGTCTGAAACAATAAGTCTTCTAGAAGAGAATATAAGCAGTACACTCTTTGACATCAGTTTCAAAAGAATCTTTTCAGACACCTTAACTCCTCAGATGAGGGAAACAATAGAAAGAATAAACAAATGGGACTTCGTTAGACTAAAGAGCTTCTTCAAGGCAAGGGAAAAGAGGATTGAAACAAAAAAACAGCCCACTAATTGGGAAAAAATATTTACAAGCTACTTATCCAACAAAGGGTTAATCTCCATAATATATAAAGAACTCACACAGCTCAACAGCAAAAAAACAAACAACCCCATCAAAAAATGGGCAGAGGACATGAACAGACATTTCTCCAAAGAAGATATAAGGATTGCCAATAGACACATGAAAAGATGCTCATCATCACTAATCATTAGGGAAATGCAAGTCAAAACTACACTAAGATATTACCTTACACCTGTTAGATTGGCAAAAATATCCAAAACCAAGAGTGACAAATGTTGGAGATGTTGTGGAGAAAAAGGAACCCTCATACACTGTTGGTGGGAATGCAAACTGGTGCAGCCACTATGGAAAACAAATGGAGATTTTTCAAAAAGTTAAAAATAGAAATACCATATGACCCAGCCATCCCACTACTGGGTATCTATCCTAAGAACCTGAAATCAGCAATTCCAAGAGTCCCATGCACCCCTATGTTCATTGCAGCATTATTTACAATAGCCAAGACGTGGAACCAACCTAAATGCCCAGCAACTGATGATTGGATAAAGAAGATATGGTATATATACACAATGGAATACTACTCAGCCATAAAAA